>NC_092633.1:73076144-73378564 GCF_039555335.1 Amphiura filiformis
CTTGTATATTTTAACATTTTAACAGTCAATTAGTAAAAACAAAGGGATTGAAAACAAATCACAGAACCAAACAACTTATAAAAACGATCTTCCACAATATTTCAGCACACAGCACTCCCAGCTGCTATTGCACTTACCACGTCCGTGCATGCAAGGTACAACTTATCTCAACAGCTCAAGCAGAGAATTTTGTTTCTGTAGGTCATGGAAGTGTAGAGACAGCTATGAATGATGAGATCCAAATTGTCCAATGGCCATCTGTCTGCCATCATGTAACATGATATACATGGCTTACATGCAACTCTTGCTCTAATTATATTCACTCTATTTGGACTGCTTTCTATGCAATATGGAAAAATCAGTTATGTTTGAATTTCAAATAAAATAAAGTCTATGCCACAATTGAATATATGAATACAAAAGCCACCTAAGTCCATACTTTGGTCAAATTGAGTTAAGCATGGGAAATTGTTGCTATACATAGGCCTGTCATATGCATGAAAGAACAACTCAAATTCATCCTCTGTGTCTATTGGGCATGTGAAAAATAGCATGTATGAAAGAATCACCCAATTCCATGATTTGAGTCTTGTAACACATTGATTGAAATCCAGTATGTATAAAAGTCCACTTGTAACACATTCATTGCTAGAGAATGACTTTTGAACAAAAATGGGTTTAATAAAGGAAAGTGTGTGGTTTATATTACATGGCAGAATGCTTATCAACATTATACATACCTGTGTGCTTTATTTTGTATTATCTTACTAGTGGTAATCTCATTCTAACATTGTTGTCTTTGTATATGATTCAAAAACCACCTAAGTCCAAAATTTAAAATGAACCCCACGAAGTCCCCTGAAATGCTAATCGTCATACCTAATACAGGTTAATCCACTCATTTGCACGTAAAACTTACCATATTGACCAGGTAAATCTAACTGAAGGAATTAAAATGATACACGGGTTTTTCTCTCAAAATAACTTCGCATGGACTTAGGTGGCTTTTGTATTCATGTATTCAATTGTCTAATCCATTTATTAAGCAAATATGCTCACAACTCTCTATAGCATTAATGAAGCACAAAATTAGGTCAAAGAAAACAGAAATGGACAAATGTTTGCACATTTACATGCCAGCTGAAACATTCACCTTTAAATTCAATGTTTGAAAAGACTTTCACAAGAATCAGGTTTTCTTTTAAATAATTTTAATTTAAACTTAAGCAAACATAATAGCAGTTACAATTTGTTCCCAAGTTGTTTTAACAACATAAAAGTGCACATTCATGAATTCCTGGATAGACAAAAAGGTACATTTTTCAATATGCATGCCATCCAAGTGTGTATGCATCACAATGGTGTGTTAATATTTTTACGGAAAAGCTTCTTATTAGTCTAAGTGCTACTTTTATTCTGGCATTCGCTCACCTCCTCAGACCCCAAAAGTATCGATGCTGTACAAAAACACTTGCTAAAAGCATATGAATAATAAAACAAGGGTAAAAACTAGTATCCATAAAGTTTCCAATAAAAATAACCTACTTTCCTTTCACTACACACATTCTGTAAACACTTCTGTATGCGCTTTTACAAGAAACAACAGACGAGGAGAGAGAACTAGTGGCAGAGACTTGATATATAATATTATGCAATCACGGATTCAATAGAGAATTAATAACTAGAATTTCACGATTCTTGGGTTGTGATTGATTATTATATTCACAGAATATTTGCAGGTGGGTTTTATTTCAAGAAGTTTCCATCCTCTCCAGGTTCGTGTCCCCGGTTCGTGTCCACAACTTGGAGCCCAATCGGAGCACTTTTAGGATTTGACCCCATACAACCTTTGACCTTGAATGGCCCCCTACTTAAGTTCGGTTGGCATAGGTTTGTTAGAAGCAGACATGGCCAATAATCTATCTGATTCTGTGGACCAATGAGCCTTTTACAATTTTGGAAAATGACCTCAAAATGACCTTTGACAAAAGAGTTGTTTCTTATGAAGTACTTTATCATTTGATACCCCAAATTATTGAGTTTCAGACAGAACCACTATAAAAGGTGTGTGTTTTTACCTGTGATGAAGATATCCAAAGACACTTATTGTAGCTAGGTACAGTAGTCTTGCATAGCAAATGACACTGAATGATTACTGTATATTTGTCATAAAGTTATTTGTTTGCTTGTTTGTGTTAATTCTTTTAATAAGTTGGTTATTCTCATCGTGTTATCAATATTGAAGTATAAGATGCATTATGTATATGGCAGATTATTTATTTAATATTCACACATACATGGGCAATAGTATATTGATCTTATAGTTTTACACCAATATATATATATAAAAGTTTCCTCCAATAATGTTCTTGTAAAACTGTGTAACAAACTGTCATTTCCCTAGAAAGCCAAGCACTTGCATTTCTATGACCCAAATATAAATAGGATAACAAAATGACACCTAGTAGTACTCCCGAAGAAGATATTCCTTCTTCATATTTAATAACATGCGTAGGTGCAAGTTTCTCATCTTACGATATTGTTTCTTTCTTTCCTGTTATATCATCAATTTTAGATTTAATACTGATATGGGTTGTGTTGAGGTGGTTGTGGTCCTGTTTGAAGGGACCCTGGACATCTGACTTTGTAGCTGACGAACCAAATCTGCTGTTTGCTGTTGCTGGTTATGTTGTTGTGCCTGTAGGGAAAAAAGAATAGCATAAAATTTAACAACTTTCTGATAACTACTTATAAACAATTGATTGTCTCCACTCATACTATATAGAGTCAAATGCTAAAAGAAAGCAATATTCAATAAATGCAGAAACATAATTCTTCGCAAAGTAGGCATGTAAAAAAAAGTATAAAAAGTGCTTTCCCTAAAAGTGTTTTAATGTGTTCCTCCCAAGGGGTATAAGATGTTATTGTTTTCTCGATATAAATCTAAAAGACAGTAATCAAGAAGTTAATTGATCAAGCACCAGGTGGTGGTCGGTCACAATATAGCACTTATAGCCAGCCCCAGTAGCTAGCTCATCAATTTGCCATCTATAGATGATGAGAATGTCTAATATCACATGAATATATTTAAATTATTGATGTTGAAAACACTCTTACAATTTCCTTATCAAAATATATAACTTGATTATAAAAAAAAAATACCATACTTAAAAAATCCACTCCAACCAAAGTAAAAAATTGAACTAGAAACATCGCGGTTTTCGACGCAAGGCGTCAATTGGGATGCTTCTACCATGGGGCGATTTGAATTCAGAAAAGGTGTTTTAACTCTCTTCACGCGGGTGTCGACTGCAGACGACAAGTTTAAAAAAAAATTCAAAATTCAAAAATTTCAGAAATGTAAATTTTCATGACCATATTTGGAATCAGCATGAAAATTGCATTAAAATGAGTACAAACAAGCCTATTATTGGTTGAGTAGTTCTTAAGATAGCTCTTGATATTTTGAGAAAAAAATTAAAAACTTGAACTTTTCCGTTGAAGCGCATGGCTAGCAGGCAGAGCATTAAAAAGGCAACTCAATGGAAAAGTATTATTAGCTCACTTTTCAGCACTTGTAGCTAGTCATTGATTTTTAACTTATATTTTTCCACATCATAAAGGCACACTTATGGTTTTCCCAATTGATATATGTCATATATCTCAAATATGTATACAAAACCAAGTAATATTGCAGACAAGTCTGGAAATAGGAACATTAATTAGGCTACACAGGAAAGTGTCTCCAAGGTAATTGTCTTGCTCTTTTTATTCATGAAAGAATGGTTTAGTACATTAGCCTATGAATCCATAGAGCTTCATATACCATGCATCTTATGCTATAAACTAAAGCAACAACTTGGGGTGTTAATTATTACAAGTAACATAGTTAATTACAAATATCTTCAACTCATCTATCAATCCAATTTATTTACCATCACCTGATTATAAGCACTAAATGAAGCAGAACCAAGCAGATCTATATCAGGTGCAATAATACAATCGGGTAGATTTACTGATATTAACAAACATTAATACACCTAGAATCAAGTATTTCTAGAGAGTATTGAAAGTGTCTAATTACACTCTCTATATTATGTAGCTAGTCATTGATTTTTAACTTATATTTTTCCACATCATGAAGGCACACTTTTCTATGGTTTTCCCAATTGATATATGTCATATATCTCAAATATGTATACAAAACCAAGTAATGTTGCAGACAAGTCTGGAAATAGGAACATTAATTAGGCTACACAGGAAAGTGTCTCCAAGGTAATTGTCTTTTTATTCATGAAAGAAAGTTACATGAAAATACTGTTTTACAGTGGTTTAGTACATTAACCTATGAATCCATAGAGCTTCATGCTATAAACTAAAGCAACAACTTGAGGTGTTAATTATCACAAGTAAAATAGTTAATTACTAATATCTTCAACTCCTCTATCAATCTAATTTATTTACCATCACTGATTATAAGCACTAAATGAAGCAGAACCAAGCAGATCTATATCAGGTGCAATAACACAATTGGGTAGATTTACTAACATTAATACACCTAGAATCAAGTCAAGTATTTCCAGAGAGTATTGAAAATGTCTAATTGCATTCTCTATATTATGTGGAGTGTTTTCAAAGTGTGCCCATGGCATACGATTGATTTATTTTCCTTAAAGTGGATGCATTTATATTGCTTTTATTTTCAAATATATTTTCAGTGATAATTTGGCAATAAAATTGACAGTGTATTTATTAACTAGGCTATTACTTATTGCTTGAGAAATAAATGCCTTGGTACTGAATGTTGACAGGCTGTATATGTTGATGATAAATGCACAAGCTCCACCCATGGTACACTACATGTGTATTTATATAATCAATTTCTTTCTCAACAAGCAAATGTGACACCATTTGTAACCTATAACTAATATTTGGAAGCAAACAATTCATGAAAAGCTTCTAAATGCGGTAATGGTGATTGATCTATTATTGCCATGCAATGATTTACCTATCAACTCACCTGGTTATTTGGATGTTGCCTTTGCATGCCCATATATCTCTGTTGTTGCAGTAACTGTCTGTGTCTATTCTGTTGTTGCTGGGGAGTTAGTTGATGGGTCATAATATGGCTGACCACCTTGAGGTCCACCTGGCATACGCGGTTGGTTCACTGTCTGCTGTACCTGCTGCATACTGGCTCGCTGCTGTAGCTGATGCTGTAGTCTGTAAACAGTTAGAAGACAGTTGCATGCTGATATATATTTTGAATTTGAAAAAGCATGTTAATGCAGAATGGAGACTCATATAATTTGCCATAAAATTGGTATTATAACGTGAATTTCAAAAAATCTAAATTATCTGATATCATCAGGACATTCCTCGCATTCAGAATGCAATTCAACATGTCTGATGTGCTCTCAGATCCCACAAAACTACTGTGCAAATGTTGTTTTCCAATTCCTTAATGTATCCCATCACATAATGCCATCATTATAAGATATCCATAACCTGCATTTGCATCTTTACAAATAAAAAAATATGATTGGATTGTATGCATTTAATTATTCACAAGGATATGAACTTAACAAATAATAAATACCGTAGCAAGACTCTAACTTCAAGGATCTTTCAAGGACTCAAAATTCACATTTCAATCCATTTTGAACAACATCACAATCAGCAATATCTGAATTGCATGAATATTACATTATGCAAGTAAAACATTCACACCTGAATATAACAAAAATTGAAAGTATGGTATATCAAACATCAAGATATAAAATATACATATTTGTGTCAGAAACAAACTATGCATAATTATAACATTAACAAAACTCGAAGTTAACCTTTTATAACACTTTTAATCTAACACACATTATACCCAGAATGGTACTCATTACTCAATACTATACCCAGAATGGTATTCAATACTACAATTTACAAAATGCTATCAAAACAAATGCCATCAAAACAAATACCTTATCAAAACGGCTCTGTGCTAACTTCTTACTACTTAATTCCTCATGGTATAATAAGAGTCATTGTATCTGAAAGGCTCTAGTAACTGTCATTCATCAGGATGTGTTATAATCTATAACACTTTTGAGAAACTTTGTGAAATTCTCATTGGTTCCTATTTGAGTTATATGAGCTGATTATAATCGACATGCTGCTTACAAAAAAGAGACTGACAGCTGAATCAATAGATTTAAAGTCAGGTAATTCCCTGCAAATGATATTTTGTATACATTTCATTTCCTTTACATTTATTTCATCTTTTTATCATTATCAGCAGCTCATTTAGGTGTAAAGGATGCACTCAGGATCGCATTTGTCAGGAAATTTAATTTTCACCATATCTTTTACAGTAATCAAGACAAGAATAATATGAAAGTACCATATTGATTTCATTATGTACCCAGAATCCTTTGCATCATTTCCCATCAGATTGGGAAGAAGATGGGTGTAAAAATACAAAGCATTGTGTTACGTCAAGCTAGATTTTTGTACAAATTGGAACTTCATAAAAGATTAAACTAGTATTTAGCAGTTTTCAGGATCATTATGGCCAATTACTAAATAGCCATAAATATAAACTTAAAAAATATAAACTCGTATAATAGTAGCTAGCACTATTATTTTTTTATTTAATCATTCTTTTTTTCTGATTTAAGCACATGTAACATGTATATATTATCCAAATTGGACATGCCAAAGCAGTTTTATTTAGTAGTTTCACCACATACAGAGGGTATTTTCCAGGCAGACCATAACACATACAAAATAGTGGTATTTGAACCCTGGGGACACTCAAGTTTGGTTTGGGTAGGGGTGTGCTGCTGAGAATTTGAAAGTGGACACATCAATATACAAATTTTTCAAGAAATTTGGACCCATCGATATAATAAAAAAAAAGTTTTCACCACAATTTTTGTCCCATCCGTACTAGAAAAAGGGGTCACTGGTATACCAAGAGGCCAAAAGTAAAACCCATGTTTGCGGCACGTCCCCGTATGGCCATTTATACTGAGTATCCCCCCCTGAATTTGAAAAAGTAATCCTGTATAAAATGTGTGAATAGCGTACTTCTATGAAAAAATATCTTGTAATATGCTTGCAATGGTTCTCAAAATTTTGTGTAGAAAATGTGCTGCTGTGCATGAATTAGAGTAAAAATCATTCAAATATATTAAAAAGAATAAGATGTGGTTCTTATTTTACGGTACTAAATAAAAGTTCACAATTGTTCATCAAAGTTCCAGGTATGCAATGGCGATCTTCAAGCACACAGTAGAGGTGACGTCTCTGTCCAGTCTGATCACTACAGTCCAACCCTACCTCATCTTCACGTCATGATTGTTGGTCACCCAATCAGTGTGATTGTTTATCATATCTACGTACACCCTGATATGCTTGACGTACGGCATATAACTCAAATTTACTTTTGCGCATACCCAGTAAGAACAATTGTACTGCACTTTCATATTAAATTGAAAGTGCAAAAACCTCTACTATGCTTCAAAGGTGAATTCAAATGGTATTGCATGACAAATATACCATACAATTGTTTTTGATTGCAGCCTTGGTGTGTATGTTGTTTCTAGAATTAAGTATTCTTGATAGGGACTTTTATAAAGTCATTGAAAATCTCAATAATCTCAATAATCTCTCAAATCTCAATAAGCAAAGCAGTTTATACAAGCTAAAATGGCTGAAATAATTATTTCGCTAAAAACTACTATCTATGAGCACATTTTCACAACACACTCTTTGACTTTACAAAAATATACTCAGTACAAATGACCATGCAGTGAAGTGCTGCAAACATAAGAAGCATTTTCGACCTTTTCTAGGTCAATTTTGGTATATGGATGGGTTTTTCAAAAATAAAATTGGGGAAAAAGTTGTTTAACTGAAAATTTTGATGGGACCATATTTCTTTCAAAATTATTGATTGGGTTCACTTTCAAATTCTCGGTGGCAGTCAACTTTCAAATAATCTCAGAGGCACACCCCTACCCCTACCCTACCCTACCCCCACCCTTCGAATAAACTAAATAAACAAATTTTTAAAATTGCAAAAGAGCTTTTAAGACCATTACTGACTGACTACCATGCTCTAGGCAAAAAAAAAAAGCACATCCAAGTTTACTGTAAGTTATGTCTGGATCACAATGTGTTCAGTGAAGGTTAACATGCACATCACTACCTCACCACAATATTACTTCTGAAGATCAGACGGGTTTATTTTTAGTATTGCTAATACACTTGCTTCCTATTTGATATCCAAAAGCTCAGGCAGTGCTCTGAGGCTATTATTAACACAAAAAAATCTTAACTACATAATTGAAAACATGTTATGACAGTTTATTAAAGCAACATTTGCTACAGAGGATGCCACCAGTTGTTTTTTAAATTCTAATTTTATACAATTGTAATGTATTTAAATGAAATAATAAACTTCGCAAAAATCAAGGCCTTACTTCAGTTGTTGTGTTTATGACAAAATCTGAGATTTTTAATTGAAACAACTGAACAAGTTGTTTAATTCATACCGTTGATTAGTCAAACTTGCTTATCGATGAAATATCTTGCAATCATTGAAGCATAAATGGACATTTATTATTTGGGATATACATCTTATTCAAACTTCCATACGTGAATCTTTGAAATGTCCATAGCATCTACCTTATTAACGATCGATGCATTGATGATATAGGTACTGGACTGAAATAGCAATTGTATTTGCTTACTTCATTTGTTTGGTTCATAATAAAAAGTGGATATATCTAATAGTGAAAACTAACATTTAGCAGAAAAAATGAAAATCTTATAATTTATGGAATAGTGCATCTCATCACAAACAGTGGTCTCAATAAGTCCTGAAAAAATTTCGACAAAATAAGAATTACACAGTACATAATTTAACAGACTAGAAAAAGCAAATGAATTAGTAGGCTTGCTTTCTACAAGGTGGGAAAAAAGATTACAACACATACTTTATGGTATGAGCCATTATATGTATTATTATTGTTGCATAGAGACAAGCAATTTGACTCTTCTTGAATAATTCCAGATTGATTTCTTAATGTGGATTTTTGTTCCAGAGGCAGAATGTTCACATCTGTAAACGTGTTTGTTCAATTCTAATAAATGGGGGTTTCTGCACCAAAATGGTAAGGTTTAAAAAATAATGTACAGTAAGTAAATTGAAACTTAAGTTGATTGATTGTGCCTGATGACAGGGAAACTCCTTCATCACACCATCCAGATGGAAAGATTATTTTAATAAAAGGCTGCCTTTTGTATCTTGTTTAAATATTGATATTTACTGTATGATACCATTGATATTAATTTATGATACCATTGATATTTATTGTATGATATACCTTTACAATAGCTAATTCACTTTTTCTGTGATTCCCAGAATCATGTGCATATCGGCACTGTGCAGTATCAATATGTACCATCAATGTGGCATAGTTACTGCGTATGTTGTTTGTATGTTATCTTTTCCACTGCGATACCATATTCTTGGTTTAAGTTGCAAAGTTGCTTTTGGGAATTACTGATACAGTCTATTATGGAGGACAATAGCCTAAATCTACACTACTAATAAAAATAGAATAGAATTACGCGGTTCAAAATTAAGGTGGCCCCCATATAAAAATGTGTAAATAACAAAGGTTTGTAAATACAAACAATATGCAATTGAAGTCCAACACTACTAAAATAAATTAAAAAGGATCAGCCCTGCATTGTATTCATTAGCATAAAATAGCATTAACATTTATATCAGATGAGTGTCTAATATCACATGAATATATTTAAATTATTGATGTTGAAAACACTCTTACAATTTACTTATCAAAATATATAACTTGATTATAAAAAAAAATACCATACTTAAAAATCCACTCCAACCAAAGTAAAAATTGAACTAGAAACATCGCGGTTTTCGACGCAAGGCGTCAATTGGGATGCCTCTTCCATGGGGCGATTTGAATTCAGAAAAGGTGTTTTAACTCTCTTCACGCGGGTGTCGACTGCAGACGACAAGTTTAAAAAAAAATTCAAAATTCAAAAATTTCAGAAATGTGAATTTTTATGACCATATTTGGAATCAGCATGAAAATTGCATTAAAATAAGTACAAACAAGCCTATTATTGGTTGAGTAGTTCTTAAGATAGCTCTTGATATTTTGAGAAAAAAATTAAAAACTTGAACTTTTCCGTTGAAGCGCATGGCTAGCAGGCAGAGCATTAAAAAGGCAACTCAATGGAAAAGTATTATTAGCTCACTTTTCAGCACTTGTAGCTAGTCATTGATTTTTAACTTATATTTTTCCACATCATAAAGGCACACTTATGGTTTTCTCAATTGATATATGTCATATATCTCAAATATGTATACAAAACCAAGTAATATTGCAGACAAGTCTGGAAATAGGAACATTAATTAGGCTACACAGGAAAGTGTCTCCAAGGTAATTGTCTTGCTCTTTTTATTCATGAAAGAATGGTTTAGTACATTAGCCTATGAATCCATAGAGCTTCATATACCATGCATCTTATGCTATAAACTAAAGCAACAACTTGGGGTGTTAATTATTACAAGTAACATAGTTAATTACAAATATCTTCAACTCATCTATCAATCCAATTTATTTACCATCACCTGATTATAAGCACTAAATGAAGCAGAACCAAGCAGATCTATATCAGGTGCAATAATACAATCGGGTAGATTTACTGATATTAACAAACATTAATACACCTAGAATCAATTATATTCTAGAGAGTATTGAAAGTGTCTAATTACACTCTCTATATTATGTAGCTAGTCATTGATTTTTAACTTATATTTTTCCACATCATGAAGGCACACTTTTCTATGGTTTTCCCAATTGATATATGTCATATATCTCAAATATGTATACAAAACCAAGTAATGTTGCAGACAAGTCTGGAAATAGGAACATTAATTAGGCTACACAGGAAAGTGTCTCCAAGGTAATTGTCTTTTATTCATGAAAGAAAGTTACATGAAAATACTGTTTTACAGTGGTTTAGTACATTAACCTATGAATCCATAGAGCTTCATGCTATAAACTAAAGCAACAACTTGAGGTGTTAATTATCACAAGTAAAATAGTTAATTACTAATATCTTCAACTCCTCTATCAATCTAATTTATTTACCATCACTGATTATAAGCACTAAATGAAGCAGAACCAAGCAGATCTATATCAGGTGCAATAACACAATTGGGTAGATTTACTAACATTAATACACCTAGAATCAAGTCAAGTATTTCCAGAGAGTATTGAAAATGTCTAATTGCATTCTCTATATTATGTGGAGTGTTTTCAAAGTGTGCCCATGGCATACGATCGATTCCACTTTAAAAAGTGGATGCATTTATATTGCTTTTATTTTCAAATATATTTTCAGTGATAATTTGGCAATAAAATTGACAGTGTGTTTTTCTGTGGTATTTATTAACTAGGCTATTACTTATTGCTTGAGAAATAAATGCCTTGGTACTGAATGTTGACAGGCTGTATATGTTGATGATAAATGCACAAGCTCCACCCATGGTACACTACATGTGTATTTATATAATCAATTTCTTTCTCAACAAGCAAATGTGACACCATTTGTAACCTATAACTAATATTTGGAAGCAAACAATTTATGAAAAGCTTCTAAATGCGGTAATGGTGATTGATCTATTATTGCCATGCAATGATTTACCTATCAACTCACCTGGTTATTTGGATGTTGTCTTTGCATGCCCATATATCTCTGTTGTTGCAGTAACTGTCTGTGTCTATTCTGTTGTTGCTGGGGAGTTAGTTGATGGGTCATAATATGGCTGACCACCTTGAGGTCCACCTGGCATACCCGGTTGGTTCACTGTCTGCTGTACCTGCTGCATACTGGCTCGCTGCTGTAGCTGATGCTGTAGTCTGTAAACAGTTAGAAGACAGTTGCATGCTGATATATATTTTGAATTTGAAAAAGCATGTTAATGCAGAATGGAGACTCATATAATTTGCCATAAAATTGGTATTATAACGTGAATTTCAAAAAATCTAAATTATCTGATATCATCAGGACATTCCTCGCATTCTGAATGCAATTCAACATGTCTGATGTGCTCTCAGATCCCACAAAACTACTGTGCAAATGTTGCTTTCCAATTCCTTAATGTATCCCATCACATAATGCCATCATTATAAGATATCCATAACCTGCATTTGCATCTTTACAAATAAAAAAATATGATTGGATTGTATGCATTTAATTATTCACAAGGATATGAACTTAACAAATAATAAATACCGTAGCAAGACTCTAACTTCAAGGATCTTTCAAGGACTAAAAATTCAAATTTCAATCCATTTTGAACAAAATCACAATCAGCAATATCTGAATTGCATGAATATTACATTATGCAAGTAAAACATTCACACCTGAATATAACAAAAATTGAAAGTATGGTATATCAAACATCAAGATATAAAATATACATATTTGTGTCAGAAACAAACTATGCATAATTATAACATTAACAAAACTCGAAGTTAACCTTTATAACACTTTTAATCTAACACACATTATACCCAGAATGGTACTCATTACTCAATACTATACCCAGAATGGTATTCAATACTACAATTTACAAAATGCTATCAAAACAAATGCCATCAAAACAAATACCTTATCAAAACAGCTCTGTGCTAACTTCTTACTACTTAATTGCTCATGGTATAATAAGAGTCATTGTATCTGAAAGGCTCTAGTAACTGTCATTCATCAGGATGTGTTATAATCTATAACACTTTTGAGAAACTTTGTGAAATTCTCATTGGTTCCTATTTGAGTTATATGAGCTGATTATAATCGACATGCTGCTTACAAAAAAGAGACTGACAGCTGAATCAATAGATTTAAAGTCAGGTAATTCCCTGCAAATGATATTTTGTATACATTTCATTTCCTTTACATTTATTTCATCTTTTATCATTATCAGCAGCTCATTTAGGTGTAAAGGATGCACTCAGGATCGCATTTGTCAGGAAATTTAATTTTCACCATATCTTTTACAGTAATCAAGACAAGAATAATATGAAAGTACCATATTGATTTCATTATGTACCCAGAATCCTTTGCATCATTTCCCATCAGATCGGGAAGAAGATGGGTGTAAAAATACAAAGCATTGTGTTACGTCAAGCTAGATTTTTGTACAAATTGGAACTTCATAAAAGATTAAACTAGTATTTAGCAGTTTTCAGGATCATTATGGCCAATTACTAAATAGCCATAAATATAAACTTAAAAAAATATAAACTCGTATAATAGTAGCTAGCACTATTATTTTTTTATTTAATCATTCTTTTTTCTGATTTAAGCACATGTAACATGTATATATTATCCAAATTGGACATGCCAAAGCAGTTCTATTTAGTAGTTTCAGATTTCACACCACCAAATAGTATATATGGTTGTGCGCCCTTGAATTTCACTTCTCAGAAAAACCCATTGATTCTGAATTTAAGCATTAAAATGAGCAGAAATTTGCATAATTTTAGCCAAATTTGGATTGGTCATGATTAGTAATATTAATTCCTGCAAGTGTACCACAGATGGGAGAGATCGAATAACTTTTAATGATTTTAAGCAGCCTTTTCTTTACAGAAACACCGGCATGGTTTTGCCTGAAAAATAGGAAATTCCCATACATCGTAGACTTTGAGGGCCAGTCGTAAAAAATAATGACGGTCAACCTATATTTTTTCCCAGCCAGAGGGATCAGGCAAGGGCTGATTTCAACCATCATAGCTGTCGCTTAAAACTGAGTCGCTCCTGTGAAGAAAAAATGACGTTTTCTTAAGGCAAATTTAGCACATATCTCTATGGGACTCTGATTTGGTGGTGTGAGATCTGAATGGAGCTGTGTGTGTGAGTCTCAACTTTTGATTGAGCAAGTTAGCCCTGTGCCTAATTCGTGTTTGGATTCACCGAAGAAGTGCATTGACTGAATTTATGTAATTAAAGGCTAAAATTGAAGAGAACTGCAACATTTGCTACTAATATACCAGTGCTAAGGTGAGTTTATGACCCAAAATGTGTGTTTGAGTGAAAGATTCCATTTCGTAGAGTGACTTAGGCCCATGCAATGTAATCATAATATTTTGTAAGCTTACATCATCAATGGCATGCAATGACTCAGTGCCAGATAGAGAAGACATTGCAGTATGGTGCTAGGGTACTGGTCGGAACTCATGAAATAGGCGCCTGGATCAGGTAAGCTTACGGTTTATGTGTTGGTGGGGGGGTACGGGTAAGCTTATGATTCCACTACTGGTAACCCAGGTAATGTTTACAATCATGATGGTATGCAATGACTCAGTGCCAGATGTAGAAGACATCAGTATATGGTGGCACGTGGGCTAGGGCACTGGTTGGAGCTCATAAAATGTGTCCATGGATCAGGTAAGCTTATGGGGGGGGTAGACGTAAGATTTCACTAATAGGCCATATAATTCAACACTTATAATTCAGACATTGTGGTCATGTTCTTCTTTGTTTTTGTGTGTCTGCCTGGTTACTTGCCCCTCTTGACTGTAAATTGCTGAAAGCCTAAGTCTTGGTGAATTTTTAACATGGTAATCACAATGCTATCTTCAGTAGATAGCAGATGTCACAGACACAATGATTCTGCTTGAAAACAATTTTTTAACCAGCTTCTTGCTCAAATTATGCTAAAAATAAGTTAATTAGATTAAAATAGTCTGAAATTAAGGATAATCAGAAACATGTTGCATCATTCATGGAGCTGTGTGTGTGAGTCTCAACTTGTGATTGAGCAAGTTAGCCCTGTGCCTAATTCGTGTTTGGATTCACCGAAGAAGTGCATTGACTGAATTTATGTAATTAAAGGCTAAAATTGAAGAGAACTGCAACATTTGCTACTAATATACCAGTGCTAAGGTGAGTTTATGACCCAAAATGTGTGTTTGAGTGAAAGATTCCATTTCGTAGAGTGACTTAGGCCCATGCAATGTAATCATAATATTTTGTAAGCTTACATCATCAATGGCATGCAATGACTCAGTGCCAGATAGAGAAGACATTGCAGTATGGTGCTAGGGTACTGGTCGGAACTCATGAAATAGGCGCCTGGATCAGGTAAGCTTACGGTTTATGTGTTGGTGGGGGGGCACGGGTAAGTTTATGATTCCACTACTGGTAACCCAGGTAATGTTTACAATCATGATGGTATGCAATGACTCAGTGCCAGATGTAGAAGACATCAGTATATGGTGGCACGTGGGCTAGGGCACTGGTTGGAGCTCATAAAATGTGTCCATGGATCAGGTAAGCTTATGGGGGGGGGGGGGTAGACGTAAGATTTCACTAATAGGCCATATAATTCAACACTTATAATTCAGACATTGTGGTCATGTTCTTCTTTGTTTTTGTGTGTCTGCCTGGTTACTTTGGTCCCTCTTGACTGTAAATTGCTGAAAGCCTAAGTCTTGGTGAATTTTTAACATGGTAATCACAATGCTATCTTCAGTAGATAGCAGATGTCACAGACACAATGATTCTGCTTGAAAACAATTTTTTAACCAGCTTCTTGCTCAAATTATGCTAAAATAAGTTAATTAGATTAAAATAGTCTGAAATTAAGGATAATCAGAAACATGTTGCATCATTCAGATTTCACACCACCAAATAGTATATATGGTTGTGCGCCCTTGAATTTCACTTCTCAGAAAAACCCATTGATTCTGAATTTAAGCATTAAAATGAGCAGAAATTTGCATAATTTTAGCCAAATTTGGATTGGTCATGATTAGTAATATTAATTCCTGCAAGTGTACCACAGATGGGAGAGATCGAATAACTTTTAATGATTTTAAGCAGCCTTTTCTTTACAGAAACACCGGCATGGTTTTGCCTGAAAAATAGGAAATTCCCATACATCGTAGACTTTGAGGGCCAGTCGTAAAAAATAATGACGGTCAACCTATATTTTTTCCCAGCCAGAGGGATCAGGCAAGGGCTGATTTCAACCATCATAGCTGTCGCTTAAAACTGAGTCGCTCCTGTGAAGAAAAAATGACGTTTTCTTAAGGCAAATTTAGCACATATCTCTATGGGACTCTGATTTGGTGGTGTGAGATCTTTCACCACATACAGAGGGTATTTTCCCAGGCAGACCATAACACATACAAAATAATGGTATTTGAACCCTGGGGACACTCAAGTTTGGTTTGGGTAGGGGTGTGCTGCTGAGAATTTGAAAGTGGACACATCAATATACAAATTTTTCAAGAAATTTGGACCCATCGATATAATAAAAAAAGTTTTCAACACAATTTTGTCCCATCCGTACTAGAAAAAGGGGTCACTGGTATACCAAGAGGCCAAAAGTAAAACCCATGTTTGCGGCACGTCCCCGTATGGCCATTTATACTGAGTATCCCCCCCCTGAATTTGAAAAAGTAATCCTGTATAAAATGTGTGAATAGCGTACTTCTATGAAAAAATATCTTGTAATATGCTTGCAATGGTTCTCAAAATTTTGTGTAGAAAATGTGCTGCTGTGCATGAATTAGAGTAAAAATCATTCAAATATATTAAAAAGTATAAGATGTGGTTCTTATTTTACGGTACTAAATAAAAGTTCACAATTGTTCATCAAAGTTCCAGGTATGCAATGGCGATCTTCAAGCACACAGTAGAGGTGACGTCTCTGTCCAGTCTGATCACTACAGTCCAACCCTACCTCATCTTCACGTCATGATTGTTGGTCACCCAATCAGTGTGATTGTTTATCATATCTACGTACACCCTGATATGCTTGACGTACGGCATATAACTCAAATTTACTTTTGCGCATACCCAGTAAGAACAATTGTACTGCACTTTCATATTAAATTGAAAGTGCAAAAACCTCTACTATGCTTCAAAGGTGAATTCAAATGGTATTGCATGACAAATATACCATACAATTGTTTTTGATTGCAGCCTTGGTGTGTATGTTGTTTCTAGAATTAAGTATTCTTGAAAGGGACTTTTATAAAGTCATTGAAAATCTCAATAATCTCAATAATCTCTCAAATCTCAATAAGCAAAGCAGTTTATACAAGCTAAAATGGCTGAAATAATTATTTCGCTAAAAACTACTATCTATGAGCACATTTTCACAACACACTCTTTGACTTTACAAAAATATACTCAGTACAAATGACCATGCAGTGAAGTGCTGCAAACATAAGAAGCATTTTCGACCTTTTCTAGGTCAATTTTGGTATATGGATGGGTTTTTCAAAAATAAAATTGGGGAAAAAGTTGTTTAACTGAAAATTTTGATGGGACCATATTTCTTTCAAAATTATTGATTGGGTTCACTTTCAAATTCTCGGTGGCAGTCAACTTTCAAATAATCTCAGAGGCACACCCCTACCCCTACCCTACCCTACCCCCACCCTTCGAATAAACTAAATAAACAAATTTTAAAATTGCAAAAGAGCTTTTAAGACCATTACTGACTGACTACCATGCTCTAGGCAAAAAAAAGCACATCCAAGTTTACTGTAAGTTATGTCTGGATCACAATGTGTTCAGTGAAGGTTAACATGCACATCACTACCTCACCACAATATTACTTCTGAAGATCAGACGGGTTTATTTTAGTATTGCTAATACACTTGCTTCCTATTTGATATCCAAAAGCTCAGGCAGTGCTCTGAGGCTATTATTACACAAAAAATCTTAGCTACATAATTGAAAACATGTTATGACAGTTTATTAAAGCAACATTTGCTACAGAGGATGCCACCAGTTGTTTTTTAAATTCTAATTTTATACAATTGTAATGTATTTAAATGAAATAATAAACTTCGCAAAAATCAAGGCCTTACTTCAGTTGTTGTGTTTATGACAAAATCTGAGATTTTTAATTGAAACAACTGAACAAGTTGTTTAATTCATACCGTTGATTAGTCAAACTTGCTTATCGATGAAATATCTTGCAATCATTGAAGCATAAATGGACATTTATTATTTATTTATTTATTATTCAAACTTCCATACGTGAATCTTTGAAATGTCCATAGCATCTACCTCATTAACGATCGATGCATTGATGATATAGGTACTGGACTGAAATAGCAATTGTATTTGCTTACTTCATTTGTTTGGTTCATAATAAAAAGTGGACATATCTAATAGTGAAAACTAACATTTAGCAGAAAAATGAAAATCTTATAATTTATGGAATAGTGCATCTCATCACAAACAGTGTTCTCAATAAGTCCTGAAAAAATTTCGACAAAATAAGAATTACACAGTACATAATTTAACAGACTAGAAAAAGCAAATGAATTAGTAGGCTTGCTTTCTACAAGGTGGGAAAAAGATTACAACACATACTTTATGGTATGAGCCATTATATGTATTATTATTGTTGCATAGAGACAAGCAATTTGACTCTTCTTGAATAATTCCAGATTGATTTCTTAATGTGGATTTTTTTGTTCCAGAGGCAGAATGTTCACATCTGTAAACGTGTTTGTTCAATTCTAATAAATGGGGGTTTCGGCACCAAAATGGTAAGGTTTAAAAAATAATGTACAGTAAGTAAATTGAAACTTAAGTTGAAATTGATTGTGCCTGATGACAGGGAAACTCCTTCATCACACCATCCAGATGGAAAGATTATTTTAATAAAAGGCTGCCTTTATTGATATTTACTGTATGATACCATTGATATTAATTTATGATACCATTGATATTTATTGTATGATATACCTTTACAATAGCTAATTCACTTTTTCTGTGATTCCCAGAATCATGTGCATATCGACACTGTGCAGTATCAATATGTACCATCAATGTGGCATAGTTACTGCGTATGTTGTTTGTATGTTATCTTTTCCACTGCGATACCATATTCTTGGTTTAAGTTGCAAAGTTGCTTTTGGGAATTACTGATACAGTCTATTATGGAGGACAATAGCCTAAATCTACACTACTAATAAAAATAGAATAGAATTACGCGGTTCAAAATTAAGGTGGCCCCCATATAAAAATGTGTAAATAACAAAGGTTTGTAAATACAAACAATATGCAATTGAAGTCCTACACTACTAAAATAAATTAAAAAGGATCAGCCCTGCATTGTATTTATTAGCATAAAATAGCATTAACGTTTATATCAGATGAGTGTCATTTCCTTCAGTAATGTTCAGGCAACAGAACACTTGTACTACTAAGTACTGAAGTCCCATGATATTGAACAGAAAAGATAGAATGCAAATTAGGATTGTCAGATTCAGATCCTTTCTTTATTTGGAGCCTAGTGTATATCAAGATAACATACGTACAAAACACTACATAATAAGCAAGAATTATAACACTTGTACTACTAAGTACTGAAGTCCCATGACATTGAAAGACGCTTTGTATCAACACCATCAGAACAGAAAAGAAAGATTGTGAATCAGGATTGTTGGTGTCTAATCCTTTAATTTTGTCGAGTCGAGTATACAGACTGACATATTGAATGGTGATATCCATTCAGAAAAATGGGTACAGTTAAATGGGCTATTCCAGTTTAAATCCATACACCCCCCATTGAAGATATGACCTTAATCTCCAACACAGGGAGTGTGAATTTCAAATAGAATCATCCATTCAGGTAACCCATTTGAAATTCACAGTATGAATTTCACACCCCATGTGTGGAAGCCTTGTCTTCCATAGGGGTGTATTTTCAACCGAAATAGCCCAATATAAAATAAGACTACCAATAACATAATATTAGTGGAAATAACACAAGGCAGTAGTCACACCCAACTCTTCCTCCTTGTTGTACCTAGTATATGCCCCATTCATTGGCTTTCCTTAGGCTACCTAACAAAATACCATTAATAATTTAAGGATAGGTAAGATTGGAGTTGTAGCAAGTTTGTCCTTGCTGGTACAACTATAGTTGTAGCAACTTCTGAATAGTGATCACTACCGCAACAATTATCCTACCCTTAATAGCTTACTCGAAATCCTAATCCTTAAACCTAACCTTACACCTGAAAATCATGTCATATAAGATGACCTGGACCCCACGAAATTTTACTAAGAAACAATAAAGCAAAGATTATAGTGCATCTTCTGAAGAAGAGAGAGGTACTTTAATCAATATCGATATCAAAGCCCTCTAGTGTTGAGCCTGCTGTACATCACTGTCAGCTGGCAGTAACTTGAAGTTGATCAGTACGTCAACAGAGTGGCTGAGGAAGCGAGCCGACCTGTTAGCTCCTGAAATGTCCCCATATTGTAAGTGTTTCAACTGAACTTGGCTTGAAGAAATATTTGATTAAGAATAAGGGATGAATATCCTACCTTGCCGAAGCAGCCATAGGTCTATGTTGTTGTGATTGCATATATCCTGGTTGGGGTTGGCCTGCCATTGGCTGCATCATGCCCCCTTGTCCTCCCTGTGGATGGCTGGCATAATGTTGGTTGTAGTTAGAAGACATCATTGCACCACTTGGTTCTTGCATTGGAGGCTGCTGCTGCATCATCTGCTGGTTGCCATAGCCACTGTAACCGCTTGACGTCTATGATATTAAGAAATAAACCAATGATTGTGGATTTTATTAAGATAATTTGGGGGTAGGAGGATAGAGTTAGCCTGGTACAGGAACACTGGTGGTGCTCACAGTTGTTTGATGGCATGTAAAACTGAGTCATTTTTAAGAAAAGTTGAACAATGGTGGCACTATTTATCTAAAATTTTGTTTGCATCTTTACAAGGGGTAGACACTTGTAAAATGGTATTAGAACATTAGCAAACAGACTAACAAATGACAAGGGAATTTTCAAAAAAACTTTTTATCATGAAACGTACAGTACAACTCATATTATTTGGCTAATTCAAATTGAAAATATATGTAAATAGCGCCCTCAATTTTCACACAAAGGTATGGTTTATAGAATAAATTTACCACAAAAAAGCAGAAAAAGATGAATAATTTGATATAGAAACAAAAATATATGTTAAAAATTGCTTCCTAATATATGTGCATATACAGTTTATTAGTGTGATAGTTGTTGGTATTATTCAAGTCTAGAATTGAACATTATAATGTTTTGTTAGAAAAAATTAATAAATGATCACATCAAACAACTGTGTGCATACTGTGGTATATTCTTAGGGTTGGTAAGAGGTGATGAATTGAGTCTTGGGATCCATAAGGCAGAGCCCCTTGTTGGTGGGGAGAGGCGGAAGAACCCTTGGTGGGAGACTTCTGAAGCTATTGGTTCTGTGCACTTTTCTTTGGGCTGTCAAAAGCTATCTTTAACAACAAAAATTACTAACACTAGTAAACGGTTCCAAAATAATAAGGCCCCCAGACATTTTGGTGTAATCCACAATTCTCTTATTTTAAAGATTGGAATATAGACTGGTTAGTTATGCATCAAGTGGGTGGGTTTTGTTGCTATGTTTTACCATCTTCACTGAGAAATACAGCCATTTATGAAATTTTCGGCCAAAAAAAGTTGCACTTTTCTACATAAGCTTTTTCTACACACAACCCTGGAATATTCAACAACTAATCAGTTATAAATATGTGGGTCTTCAGTAATGATTGGAATGAAGTTACTGTAGTAAACTCTACAACTGACTACTCAAGTAACCACTAAAAAAATAAACAAAATGAGGCCTTTGCACACCTGTTGACAACTTGTATGTAACTCAAGTAATCTCCCTGGGTTGGCAGGGTATGCATAAAGAAAAATAAGCTTTAAATAGATACTAGTTATGAATAAAATATGATCTTAAATGTCTTATATTTCCTTTCAATATTTCATATGAATTAAGCCATTAGTATCTGACATCCCTCCTTTCAATGTGGCAACAAGCATCGTCAATAAACTCTACATCCTGGCTCTACACCATCACTTCCATTTCCCCATCAAAATAGGGCCTTTTTTTTATTTTTTCTTATTATTCATGTTACATAGTGGAAATGAAATTATGTTTTGTTTGCTACAGTTGTACTAAACCAACAGGGCTGTCTCAGCATATTAATAGGGAGTTAAAGATCATAAACATGAGTGGGGAAAACTCAAGTAGTTTTTCACAAGCTTAGAATGGGAATCCACATCATCGAGGTGATGGCATGAAATGAAATCAGACCATTTTCTGTAACTGATAAATGACGAGGTCCATTATACATAATAAGCGATACCATTCCTATAATGAAAACAGCAGCTATTGCTTGTTTATGCACACTAAGATGTTCTTGCACTCAAACAACAGCCCTCATAATAAAACCCCTTGAATAGCTACGTACTGGAGGTTGTCCACCAGGCTGCATGTGATTCATTGGTGGTCCTTCCTGTTGTCTTGGGTTATAACCACCTTGAAACATTCCTGGATTACCGCCTTCCATATTGGCTGTACGCTGTCTCAGGTGCTCCTTTATTAACCGTTTTGCATCAATTGGTACTGGAATGACAAAGAATAAAATGAAAAGAACATAATGGTAAGTAAATTATCATGTGTATGGTGGATTTATTAATACATCACGAGTCAAAAGCATAGAATGTACAATACAAATGAAACAAAGCAATACAAAATTGGTTGACCATTGTTGAAAAGGAAATTGCTTGTTTTTAATGCAACAAAATAAATAAGTGAGCTCCGGCAAACCGACTTATGTGGCACGGTCTGATTCAATCAGGCTTTAGGCAACAATTGTGAGACTGAGATACAGACAAAAATATGGGGCAAATAAAAACAAAAGATACGAAATTGGAATGAAAAAACCTTTTAACTTTGCCTCCAAGTATGCTGAATAATACACATGGTTGCTGGGCATGTTGGTCATGATAACTCAATCTTCTAAATGACCTCATTTGGACTGATTGGATCAGATTGTGTCATATATAACAAATTGAGTGAAAAAAATATCACAACCGCAAGGGATTTCACCCAGGCACTCAATAAAAAATAATTAGGAAAGAGACTGGTGAAATGAAATGTCCTTCTACCAGTGGACTTCGGTTGTATATATAAATGCGCATATATAAATGCGCACGTGACCAGATGGCCAGTGCCATGTTCGTGTTACCTCACTGTCAATCACTGAAATTGCGACCACAGTTCCAGGTGGTGGCCGCATTGCATTCTAAATTCAGTAAATTTTCATCGTCAACCGTGTAATTGAATGGGATTATTTTGAAATTTTAAAACGCTTGAAATATCACAAACAAATAGGCCTATGTTGATAAATAATATAAATACAAGTTAAAACCGTTGGGGTTCGATAATGAACCCCACAAAATTAACCGACTATAGAGTGTATGCACTATGCAATAAACCCAAGCGGAACGAGAGTTGCTAAGTAACCGCTAACCGAACCATAAACACATGCATGATGATCAGAGAGCGAGTCTTCAATTTCCCCATAGCTTCCCACGTTGTACAACGTCAGTCGAATTTGGCGGTGTTCGTTTGTTTGTCCTCCAAGTTATAGCATTGTTCACTTTGTGTTGAACATTGTAAGTGGGCCTCACTAATGACATAAAGGTTACTGTTATATCATGTCAAGAGGCCACTTTCATGAATAAGCTAAACAGCCTATGTGGAGGAATTGTATGCATGAACAATCACACCAATGACGTAGTAATGAATACCCTCTATATTGGAAAATGCCATACGGCCGGGCGGTTTCACAAGTTGCCGGCTCGATCATGTCATCCGCCGCCTGCACAGTTCTGACCTTGTCCCCTTTCATACTTTCATGCCGTTGCGACAAGAGGCATGACTTATCAGCCATTCACAAGTCTTGATTGTGTCTGTTTGTCTACAATGCGCGTGTGTCACGCCGCTCTGCGGCAAGCAGCATGATAGTATGAAACCAGCACTACGTCATAGATATGGCCAATTGGCACGCCCATTTAGCACGGAAATTATGAAATATAACTTTGTAAGTCAGCTATATCTAGCTTTTCCGTAGTTAATTTTTTTTCCGTGATGGAAAACGTTAATAAAGAGTTTATCTTTCGGGTCAAGTTATTTTACCCTTTGCAATCAATGCCACTATTTTGCAAAAGCAATTTTCCTTGCGACCTGTCATTTTCCCCTATACTTTTGCACGGGGAGTTTATGTACATCCGGGTACCTTATATCGTTTAATACGGTATGGCAACTTGTAGATGTCACGTGCGCATTTATATATGCGCATTTATATATACAACCGAAGTCCACTGTCTACCTAGGATTATCGGGATTTATATTGAATCTTCAAGCAAAATATAGATATGTCTGTAAATAAGACTATATATCACTATACTTTAGTACACCTCAAGTTTGGTAGTGAAGATAATACTCTTTGGATGCATGAATGTAAGCTCTGTGCAGTTAACTTTATGGGCACAATTCCATACTGTGACCAGCAAAAATACACACCTACATTACTATATTGAAGGCGATCTATAAACAAAAGAAAACTATAAGGTTAAAATTGACATATTTATTTCCTGTTGCAGGTGTTTCAAAACAAGATGCCTGCTACATTAGGCACAGCAAAATTTAAGAGAGTGAGCACTGGAGCACATGCAAGCATGTGACATAGCATTTGAAAATAAAAACATCATCTTGAAATCTAAGTTTTTCTGTATCATTGCATATGGATCTATATCCATGATCAATTCAGTGATTCCCTGCTGTGCTTGAGATCTCATCTCTCACTAATTTAGCCATGCAGAGTTGATTTTCCTTGGCTTGTAGTGAGCATGGCTGCTGATCCATATAAACCTGTCTAGTCTGGTTTTTCTCCATGCTGGTACTCTAGTTTTGTCCTACTATAGGGCACTATCTGTAATTCACCAAATCATAAAATCTAAAAAATCATCAAAAGAGTAAGGAGTGCCGACATACTCTGTAATTGAAAACACTCAAGTCGAACCAATAAGGGTGTAATTTGCCATTGTAGTCACCATTGAAGGTGTTTGTCTGAACGAACACTTATAGCTAAAGAGCTACTTTGAATCACTTGAATCAAGCTTTTCGGCCCTTGTCCATCTTTTTTACAAATGTAAAAAAGATGGACAAGGGCCGAAAAACGTCCATAGTTTAATAGTAAGCTAATTGACTTCACATTTGTATCATGTAAAATTGCATGTTTTGTAAAGAATACATTTGATAAAAGAAATCATTTTAAAACTAGGGCCATAAACTTAGGAATTGGCGATTGCCATAACCATATTGTCATTTTGTTACAAGTAACTGTGATTTGATTTGCAATGGCTGTGAAAGGTGTGTTTTTCTAAGGGCTTTGCGGTGCATACAATCATGTTTTGAAAGTGCCAGCAAACTG
The DNA here is from genome assembly GCF_039555335.1 of Amphiura filiformis. Taxonomy (NCBI): domain Eukaryota; kingdom Metazoa; phylum Echinodermata; class Ophiuroidea; order Amphilepidida; family Amphiuridae; genus Amphiura; species Amphiura filiformis. Next base: position 73,101,557 of record NC_092633.1, read on the forward strand.
TCGCTGTGTATAACCGCAAATTTCCAATATCTTTTCCACTTTATATCACTATTATATTTTGATAAAGCTTACAGATTGACATTGGCAATGTCAGAGCACTTAAAAATCAATTTATACAGTAATATAGATTTATAGACAAATTTTGCAGCAGGGACATCTTACCATCTTTGTAGAAGCACCTGGAGCATTCTTTTTAGATTCTTTCAAGATAGAATTATGAGAATATTTATGAGAAGAAACTTATTTAAACTTAATTTAGACCCATATGTGTGTTAAATCTTGCTAGATGAAGTCACAGATGAAGCAAATGTTAGTTCTGTTTAAAGCATCAATTGGGCCATTCTCCAAGATGTCAAACAGTAACCAAGGTAACATTGAATTCTGCTGTAGACTAGAAGATTGTTCAGAAATGTTACTTATCCATGTGATTTGATTTGACCAGATTCATTAATATTCTTAAAAATGCTAAAAACATGCTTTAGTTTTATGCAAGGCTTCACTGTCACCAAGGCAAAATGTCCCAATTATTTTTCACTGACTTAGCTTTTTGTAAAACCAGGCCAATAATAATGCAAACTTGTATGAGGCAGCATAAACAGATTGTCAATGCAAGATAAATCACCACCAATCAGCACACAATGAAGATCATTTGAAACATATTTGGTAGTCTTACACACAAATATATATGTTGCAGCCCCCCCAGGTGTACACTGCTTCAAGGAGTACCATTTCTCATAATTATGTTCTATAATGATGCATTAAGCCACATGTTCTTGACTGAACATGTAGCAATCACTGAACAACACAATGGCATCAGCATTGGTGGAGTGAAAATGAAGATGACCTACAGATGCTGCTGCAAGACGTCTGCAAGGAAAGTCAAACATACCACCTCCAAATGAATGTAAAGAAAACCAAACTCCTGGTATGTTCCAAGCAGCAAATAAATATGGACATGCAGCTAAATGGTGAACCAGTGGAACAAGTTAACGATTTCACATATTTAGGTACTACCTGCTCTTGATAGTAACACCCTTAATATCTTGTACAAGTCATTGATTCAACCCTGTTTTGACTATTGCTGTGTTGTATGGTTTGGTCGATATGAAAATGATGTACACAAACTCAATGTCTTACAAAAACGATGTGCTAGAATTATTTTGAGCGTTAATTCCCAAACCTCGTCTAATGTTATGTTTCCAGTATTAGGATGGAATTCACTGTATGATCGTTGTAAATATTTTAAAGCACTGCTGATGTTTAAATCTTTAAATGGCCTGGCGCCATCATATCTTTCTTCCAAATGTAAATATGTATCTGATAATCATGGCATTCATACAAGACAAGCTGCAGCTGGTCTGCTAGCGTTGCCACCTTGCTCTAATGGTAATGATACCGAATATTTTAAATTTTCTTTCTCGTACAGTGGTGTTGAGGTATGGAACAAAATTGATTATGATGTTAGGAATGCCTCAAATGTACAATGTTTTAAGAATATGTATAAGTTTAAGCAATGAAGTACTTCCATGGTTTAAGCCGGGGGTTTAAGCTATAATATGATGTTATTAGTGGTTTCATATGTATTTTACAGTGTATTTATATAATAGAGATGTTCAATTGTTTGGGTTTTTTTTTGGTCAAATAATTGTTCCTCTAGTTGGTGCTATATTATTTTGTCATGCTGGTTTGATTTGATATGTGTTAATAATTTTTGTTGTATTATATGTAATTTTAAATTTCTGTTGTGCAATTGTTATATGATGCAGGGCCCCGTGTAAGAACAGCATTTTTGCTGATCGGGTTACCCTGGGTAAATATGATGTAATAAATAAATAAATAAACAACAATGATACCTCAAAGGAGATCCGACGACGGCTTGCAATAGCAAGAAACAAATTCAGTCAAATCCAAAACCTACTAAAAGACCGGTCACTCACAGTCAAAACCACACTGCTTCAGGCACTCATATTCCCCATAGCAACCTACGGATGTGAAGCCTGGACGCTGAAGAAGGCAGACACCAAAATGATCTCAGCCTTTGAACTGTGGTGCTACCGTCGTATCTTGTGTGACACTTGGCAAGACAAACACACCAATGAATGGGTTCTTGCCCAGATTGATCCAAAAGTAAAACTCCTGACACAGTGAGAAAACACAAGCTACAGTACTTTGGTCACGTAGCAAGAGGCAGTGCAGGAAATCTTGCTAGAACCCTGTTGCAAGGAAAAACATAAGGTAACCGAGGCAGAGGACGTCCACATACATCATGGGAATCAAATATCAAATCCTGGACGGGAATGACCACATACACTGCGACCCAAGCCGCACAAGACAGATGCAAATGGAGGCTCATCACAAGACTGGCTGCAACCCACCCCCATGATGAGGATGGTACCTGAGGTGGAAGTGAGGTGAGGTTCTTGACTGATAACATCTTTGTTCATACAGATTTATGTCTACTTTGCGCTCTTTTTAAATTCATTTTCTCCTTCTTTATACCTAAAAAGCCAGAAACTTTCAGCCAAAGGGATGCCATTTCTAATGAATTAATGCAGACACCCCGTGCAGACATCAGGGACATTCTATTTTACAGGATAAACTAAGTCTTTATATGTGACCGTACAGCACGAATGAGCCGTAAATTCCCTAAATTGTATTCTGAGTTACAGGGTAAAATGTGCATGCGGGTCGTATTCATCGGTATCTCTAGCTGGCGCGACATCTATCTCATTTTGATAGTCAAACACCAATCAATAATCCTATTGTTGAAGAGGCTAATAAGCTTCTACCTTAGATGGCAATAGAATTTTTAATAGCTCTGGTCTTTGTTTGCTTTGGCTAAATCCTGTTCAAGTGGTGGGTTACCATGCATTGTATTGTGTATAGGTGTGTATAACCAACAATTAACAATGAGAGAACTTTCTTGAACCTCGTTGACTTGGGGATGATTTGATATGACAGCCAATTATGGCTGTTTGATATTTATTACCAGAAATGTGGAAAAAGAGACACACGTAGAAACGAAAAAAGCTACCATTTTTTGGAAAGAGCAAAGTTCAACAAAGCATAACCCCGCTACAGGATATCGTTTGAAGTCAAATAATATACCATTTTAAAGCTTATGATGTATATTCTCTAAACACGAAATAAAACAATTTTGACCGGGGGAGGAATTTAAGGCTCATTCGCCGTGACAGGTCACATATGTGCAAAATCTCTGGTTTCATAAAAAAATTAGCATATCCTACGACATGTATATGCTCGGAGTAGAGACTATATTAAACTACTTCGTGAACATTAAACCTATGCCATATGACGCATTACTATCATTATGAAAACATTTGCACTCTTTCAGTTGAGCTCCCTCTGATAGACAAAGTTAATTATATACTTAGATTACAACTTGTACAAAATGTGCTTCCGGGTACATGTATCTTTTCAAGGGCTGCAAGTGGGTTAGTATTTCTCTGAAACAGTTTTTTGGGTTATCTGCAAACATTTTGAATGTAACTGGTAAGTGTAAAATTCTCTGGAGTAAATTAAGAGATTGGAAAGTGCTTTTTATGAGCTCTAGGGCCGGGCTCTAGGGTGATTGAAAATGTTTTTTCAGTGCTGCCTGAGAGTATATATCCTTTTTTCAATGAATGTTACAAGTGTTAAGACCTTGAAGGAAGTGATATTGACATGATGACAAAAGAGTTGCCCACATCATAAAATCTTTGTCATGTTAGGCGTCATACAGGAGGGTAAACCCATGTAACAAAATTACATACAACAGATCTCATACACGATTACCATACCACCAATTTGGAAGCCCAATTGGGTGACTTTTGATGCTTTTTCCTACTACTTTAGACCATTTTCTTGTCCCAAAGTTAAGAAAGAAAAAGCTGCGGCTTTTAGAAATTGGCCCCACAATTTTGCCATTTTCTATACCATAGAACAATGATTAACCCTAACCACACTAAATCTAACTAGGAAAACCACTGTGCATGCATGCATCACATGAGATGTCATGACGCAATCAGATCAGATTAAGTCATATATACCCACGGAAAACAACCATGGGTTCGGTTATTGGGTGAATTGTTGGCAATTGGTGCTGAAATTGTGTTGGCAACCCTGATCTCATACAACCACTGGCATTGCATAACTCCTAACTTTCATTTGTATTGACTTGTATACATGGTACCAGTCGTACAAGTCACTTTAAAAGGGAACATCTACAACATTATGTAACATCAAAGAAGATATATTACCCGTCCCAGAATCCTCAGCAACATGACACATCACCTCATTTCATCAAATGAGACGTACCCACTTTCTTTTCATTTTGAGAATATACTGGCTAAATGGCAGTTGAGTTTGGAAAGTTTCCTTTCTCTTGACCCAGAGGCTGACAGTAAAAGTGTTCACTTGATTGTTGGGAGTGGCCGTCTTTTCCCTGATCTTTTTATTCAAATCTGTTTTTCTTTTCTTTCCACATAGGCCAACACATGCTTATAGGCTTTTTAGCCTGGCTTGAGTATTTTGTTTGAGCCTGGTCCCATCAGGACCTAAGTGTGTCTCCACACGAAGCGACCGTTTAAACAAACAAACAAACATGAGTAGATAGTCAAGAAATAAACATTGCAAGATCTGGATGTGCTCTTTTCATTGAGGTACATTTCACTGCTGTCGACCCATGTCACATCAAATATCACTTCAGTCATGCATGAGAATGGCCTTTTGAAAAAGCATGTGAATTTGGCCTTAGAAAGCCAAAAACAGGCTGAAAAATTAAATATGTTAATTTGGATAACAAAACTTCCTGAATTCAGGCAAAAGCCTGAGAATTCTCATGCCTGCTTCAGTACAGAAATTTGAAATGGGAGAAATGCATTATAGGAAGTATAAGATATCTTCTTGATCAAGGGAAAAATTACTCCCCAGGAATGAGTTGAATATCGAAAGAGTTTAATCTTTCAAAATGCTACATTTGGATGCAAATAACATGGATAATGTATTTTTCTCTACCATGTTATAAGAAATTTATCAGTTGCAGAAATCTTAGCATCTTTTTATCTATAATTCAAAATCAGTATTAAAAAACATCAGACTTAGTTCCCTTGATTGTGTCACGTATATAAACTGTCATTCCACATTATGACATACAAAGCAGGATTCCGTAGTCATGTTTCATGTACAAGAATATGTGGTATGTGCAACAGAATACATAGTCACATGAAAGTGTTTGAACATATTATTATTCAATATTGAACAATAAAACGTGCTCAAAACAAAAGTGCCGCTATTGATTTATCAATCTTGCACTTATTTTATGTTTTATCTTCTCAGTTTTCAGAAAAAACTAGGTTTGTTCTTTGAAAAGTCACAAATCTTTTGAACCTAAAATAGTACTGAATTTCCACAACTATAGCAACACACTTACAGCTGTAAGTAGCATATTGATCTAGCCACAAATTAAGCAGTGGTAAATAGTAACTAGAGGGGAAAGGTGTTCTTGCATCCATACATTTTAATGAACTACACACCAAACAAAAAGAAAGTTCACTCTTTTTGAGTGGTAAAAATTTGTACATGACTGATTAAAAACATTTAACTTGAATGTGCATAGAGTTTTATTAGCTGTGGCTTGATACATTCAATGAATTCCAAATCGTCCAGACAGTACTAATTTTTGTCAAAATTGGTGTGATCTGAAAAGTTCAATCAGATCATCAGGGTGCCAGTGTAGATTACAATTGTTTTGCCAAAGATGTTTTACTCACTTGAAATGAGTCACCATTAACCTGTCATCATTAGTTAAGAACCTGCGCTGGCCAAGGTATTCAGCAATGTGTGGCTCATACCCATCAAATCGCATCTTATACGCAGTAATAAACAGTGACAAATTCCATTCAAACTTTAAAATCTTATCTTTCATAATAATATTTTTACACAAGTGACGTATCATATACTAAAAAACAAGCAATACCGCCTGTTCATATCAATTTTACTGCTTGTTTATCAATTCTGTTAAATATTTTGACCACTGAAACAAGTGTGGACTTGGAGAAGATACAAATTTCACCCCACTTTAACACTTCATTTGCACTACCTCTATTGCATAAGTCTATAAGTCCATCTCTATTGCATAAGTCTATAAGCCCACCTCTATTGCATAAGTCTATAAGCCCAGCTCTATTGCATAAGTCTATAATTTTATAATCCACTGAAAACATCAAAACAAATCAAATACAATTAATCTGTACGAATATGTTCTTTTATGTAAAGCTCTACGTAAGATTACATGCACCAAAATAAACACTTTAATAGTAGTGTGTTTTCAAACTTCGTGTATCTGGACAATCCCATGTAGATTTACCAGTTCACCTGCTACCACTTTCTGTAATTCTACGTTACATCCATTCCGGTCATAGTTCCAACCATAATCAATCACTTACAAATATAAATCTTACTTATCTTCATATCAGATACCTGCATCTGGGGTATCAAAATCTAGCTGAGCACATTTCCTATAGATGAACAATTTTATCCATGACACGGAAAGGATTAATGTTTTGCCATGAATTGAAGGAAGGCTTGAAATTACAAAAAAACTTATCCCCTATTACAAATGAAATGTCCATAACACCAGCTTCCTGTGGCATGGTTGTTGATGTTTTTGCCGCATCATTTGGCCATTTCCTATCCTTTGTATTACAGATATTATCAGTGATTTGCCAAACAAGACCACCGTAAAATTCATCAAAATTCACACTTTACATTTTCATTGTGAAAGCAATCTGATGAAGACAAAATCTGATATCAACAAACATTAAGTATGTGTACTTTTATTATTGTGTGAGGGAGGCTGTCGAACTTCAAAACCATGGTATAACCTACATACACTATAGTATTATCAGCTTGTATTAAATTGGCGGGAATTGTTAGGCTGTTACCACCACGCCGAAAAGTAGACTCACATCAAGAGTGATATAGTTGGCCTATCTGCTCTATATTGTGCATGTTTCAGACAGTAGACAAAGTATAGGACTTATTGGCAATGTTTTATGAAATAAGCATGAGATACGAGGGGTATCAAAAAGTTTTAGAAATCGCCCAGAAGTGAAAGAGCTATATCAATGAAATTTTGTCAGTGCAATCACTGATCCTTATGTACACTATGGTGCAAATATGGTCTCATAAGTATGTTTACTTTTTTTACAGGCGACGCTAGATGCTAATAACCTGCTGCCCCAGTTACTGCGCATAAACTGCAAGTTTGAGAAAATTGAGGCAAGCAGCGTTATTAAGATCCTGCATTTGAAGGGTTGCAGTGCCTAGAAAATCAATGATGAAATGAAAGTTATCTTCGGTGGTGATTGTGATATTGTCACTGTTGCTTTTTGGAAAATGAATTTTATTTCATCACAGATTTTTGGGCACTGTAACCCTTAAAATGGAACTTAATCATGCTACATGCCTCAATTTTCTCCATTTTGCTGGTTATGCCGTTACATAGGCAGGTACTGACATCTAGCGTCTGTAAAAAAAGTAAACATTCTTATGAGACCATTTTTTGCATTATAGTGTACATAAGGACCAGTGATTGCACTGACAAAATTTCATTGATATAGCTCTTTCACTTCTGGGCGATTTCTAAAACTTTTTGATACCCCCTCGTATTATGACCAAATTGGAATATACATAATTATTGATCATTTCAGTTAGACAAACTTTGTACAAAATATCCCAGAGACATGAGATTTGCTTTAACATATTATGATGGTGGTTTTTTCAGGCCTTCTGGTCATGTCCATTACATTTCTTTTTGTGTGGGTTTTTGTCATGTATCTGTATTACATTTTGAGAAATAAAGAATTGAATAGTGTATAATGTGAGTGTTTAAGAATTCAATAGTTCTCCTCGAGTGGTTTAAATTGCACGGGTGTATTCGATTTGGGCATTGGTAATCTAGAAACTTAGATTACATCGAGTTAGTGCTATGAATTTATGAATACAAATCCCATCATTCAGTTACATTATGAAATGTTGAAGCTAGTAAATAAAATAATTTTCGAGAGTCTTCACACAGTGCGCCTTAGATATTTAATCTGACAATTAACACTGAATGTAACTTGGTTCAAACTTACACATTCATGGATTATACTCAAGAAAGTAAGGAAACTAAAGGTCACATAAATCTTCTTCATATTATATCAATTTGAATACCAAAATGTGAGATGACAATTCTGCCAAAATAACTTTTCGGTTGGAAATCAATTCCTTGGATTCTGAATTACATGTTGAAACTCTTATTCACAACTTCAAATAGTGGGAAATCCAGGAAGCTTGATCCTCGCTAAGAAATGTGTGCTTTTCCAAATAAAGAAAATAAAAAAGAATATTTGCGAACATTTTTCAAGTTCTGCAAAACTATGACCTATGGAATAGGTAGGTCTATATAATGAAGTGTGGTACTTTGTACAGATTTCTCATACCACAAAAACAGAGAAAAATCAAGACTAACTGCCACCTATATTCAGGAATAATTGGACGTATTTGGAATGGGCTCACCTAAATTGTATTCAGATCTAATCATTGCTACTGAACAACATTCACAGTCATAAATGCAAAGATTTGACAACGGATTTTGTTTTTCTTTCTGCATGTTGTCGGCAAGGACCTGATTGCTTGCAATTATTCCCCAATAGCTGGCAGCATTCATGGGCAGTATACGGAGCTTCGATTCTCTCCTTGTCTATACAACCCGCCTACTTCCACACGTAAGTAAGCTGCAATCTCTCCACATATCCTTAATATATAGAAAGTATATTGCGCCATGAGCTTTGTATACTGGCAGCGCTATATGAAGGCAAATTCAATCCCAGGACTATATCCAATAACTTTTACAGGTTAGTTTGAATAGCAAGCTATGCATTAATCAGAATTAGAGTATTGGCATGGGTTTTTGGATGCGAGTGGTTATGTCCCTGGGTTTCTTTGATGCATGTCATTGCCCTTCGGGAAGTTAATTACAGTATTTGTTGGTCAAATTTCAGGATTTCATTTCCCATTTCACAAGCAACAATTACAGAAAATACAATATCGCCAAACTTTGGGTGTTTACTGGGCTCAATCATCACAAACTGACTGACCTGATGTTGATGAAAGTACTGCTGGTGTCTTGGAACATAAATTGAAAACATCAAAGTGTAGAAAGGAAGGAAGATTGTATCACAACTCAGAATTAGTTGAAATAGTCTGATAGCAGTGTGGATTTCTATGTATTACCAAGTATAGCAGTTGCTTTTTATTTTTCTGAGACTTCTGAGTCAATGCATTGTTAAACTTGTTAGAAAGTGACACAAATTGTTTTTGTATTTCTGAAAGAGTAAAGAAGAAACATGAGCAAGAAGACGGTAAGGAGTTCCAATGTATCGCAAATCATGACAATTCATGTTATTTTTAGCTAATGCATTCAAACTTGTCAATATTCAAGTTTAAAGAGAACAAAAACACAGCAGGAAGGCAGTGAGGAGTTTGTATATATCACAAATCATGACAACTCTGCAATTTATACTTCCTTTCAACTTGAATTTGGTAGCAATGTTGATGCTTTTACGTGTTTGCGCCGCTAGCAGGCCGACTAATCAACCGTTGTATGTGTGTGCATAGTCTTTGTGGGATTAGGTTAACATGATTTGATAGTGCAACCAGCGAAATTATGCTACTATTATTAACACTGAATTGGGAACATCATATGTTATACTGTATAAAAGGAGAAAATCAGATTTGTATGAGAATGACTGATTGCAAGCAATGCTGTGAACAACATTTTTTCATATTTATCCCTGATAGACTAAGTGCTTCCACAATACAACATGTTTTTCTAACCACCATAACACTTTCATTTAGTATCCGTTATTCATTGGAAAGTTCTTGTAAAATAGAAATCAGAAAATGAAATGGTTTTAAACTGCTGACTGATTGAAAAAATAAAAAATAAACATATATCATTCATTGAAATGGTTAAAATCACGCATAGTTTTTATCATTAAAATTCAGATTTCGGTAGTATTGGCACAAGTATACATATGCTGGCACACTCTGTAAATGATACACATGAAAGCAATCTAATAAGACAAAAACAGCCATTTCATCTGACAATAGTATACACTTTCATCTTTGCAGCAGCAAAAAACACCTTAGGTGTCTATTCTGGGATTGACATAATAGAAATGAAAGTGTAAAGTCATAAGTACGTCACATGCAAAGAAAACTAATATTTGTTCGTAAACTAACTTCCATGCTTGGTTTCAATTGTTTTATTGAAACGGGCTTTTTATTTAAAATATCTTGAAAGAAAAGCGTTAATTTATGCCAAACCATTTAGCTATTTTTTTCCCTTGACAGCAGTAAAATTTCTATTTAATTTCACCCTGCTGTATTTTAGTTTGAAAACATTAAACCCAGTGCAGAACATTGAGGAGCTAATCTCTTGCACAATTTATCAAATAATGAATCAATTGAAACATTTATATTCAAATTTAGACTTCATTTTAGACCTATTAGAATTAGTATTTTTTCATGGTTATCGGGAAAATCAAATTTTAGCTTTTAAAAAATCAATAAAAGCTAGGGTAATTTGTTATGGTGGACGAAAAAAATTGGCATGGAATATCAAATTTGAAGCTCATTTTAGCAAAAATCTGCCATACTACTTGTCCTGTCTTTTACAAACCATAATGATTGTACTTGAAAGCAGCTGACTTCATATCTTCACCCCTTGGAGATTTGAAGATTTCCCACACAAAAACCTCTATGGGATCAACCTCTGTTATCAAAATACCTTGTATAACCAAAGACTAAAATGTATTGCTAAAGTCTTGGGCAACAAGGGCACAAGGAATCGGCATTGCCAGGGAGTAGTAAATGACTATCTCAAGTAGAGAAAAATTTTACCACATCCAAAAAAGCAGCCAAAATGGATTTTGAGAGGTTTTACTAAATCCAGCAAAGGAATTATACCAACACTTAAATGAATAAAATTCAGGTGATTAGTGAGCAATAAAGAGCTTAAAATTCTGATTTAATTAATTTGTGCGAATAAACTGGTAGATTCCAAAATCAGAATTGTTCAGTATTAAAGTGAGCCATTATTCAAGATATATGTTTCATTCAATAACATAAGTATACTTACCTTTTTTGTCACTAATTATATAAACTCTTTATGACCATTTGACTATTAATTATAATACACATCAGTATAATTTTGAGCTCCAACAGGATGCGTTCATCATGATTAATAATAACATATTTTAATTTAAATCAAAATTCGACTATGGCATAGTCTAATTCAACTGCAAATCAAATTTAAAGCGGAGGTGATCAATGTATCTAAACCAGGTAGTCTTATTAAGTACTTAAAAAGATGTGATTTGGGAGATTGTTCCAGGTACACAGATAGCGAATGCTCTTTAACCAAATGAGTTGTGAGATATGGGTTCATGAAGCAAGTGGATATTGGCAGAGCTGAGTCTAGAGCTTTGAGGATTGTAAATTTGAACGAGATCAGACAAATATGCTGGGCAAGTCCATGGTGAGATTTAAAACGAAAAAAAATAGCTTCATAAGAAAGGATTCTCCGAGCCATTTGGCACCCAAGGCGTGGCATTGGTTAGGTTTTTTGCACCACTAAACTAACAGCTTCAGCACAAGATATATATCATGATATAAAGTAAGCCAAGTTTCCTTGCCCTATGTTATAAGAAATTGTGTTCTTTATCTCTTTGTCAATATTTCGGTATAAGCTGTTTTACCGATACCTAAATGGATGCTTTTCTTAAAATAACATGCAGCCAAACAGAAAAGACTTAGAAAAATATAGGGAGTGTATCATTGATCTGGATTTGCATGACAAAGTTCACAGTAATTGTAGTACTGAAATTGTAGTCACAAGTACTGAATGTAACTTACGAATATGACCTGGTGATATTTAACTATATATCTTTGTGCATCCACTCTTGGTGCACTTATTGTCTATCTTAAAGATGGTACAAATAAAACTCACCGGTGTGTATTACAAAGTGTCTAAGCGTCTGAACAGGCCGCGTCTTGGCTCCGTAACCACCCGTTCTAGTCACGGTCTGAACTTTCAGACGTAAGTAAATGTGCTTGAGACAGCCTTTTCAGTGGATGGCCTTAGGTTATGGAACATTCTCCCAAGTCACATATGCAGTGTTTCCACTGTGGTAAGCTTCAAGACATTTCTTAAAAGCATACAATTGTTTGTTTGCCGTGTATTTATTTCTTTTATAGCGCTTTGAAACCCCAGGAAAAGGCATTTTATCAAGGGTAAATTAATGTAAACTGAAGAAATAACATTAGAAACCCCTATGGACAAATCCCCCTATTCCTTTAAAATAATACTATGCGTCCAGATGCAATGACATGCCATTGAATATTTCAAGGTTTATTTAACAGGATTCTTGTAGATGCATTCCATCATTTGTTTTGACAACTTCTACTCTCACACAAACAAAGATGAATCAAACTACATGTTTTTCTACCTGGCAGTCTTTCACTATGAAAACCCAATACTCAAAAGATGCATCAAACATTCATTTTACATTAAAAAAGACAGCAAGAATTCAAAATTGATGTATGGTTATCTTCATACAACCTAATCAGAACATGAATCTCTATATACATTTTAAACGGTACTCATCTAAACTTGGCCTTTTAGGTGTTCAATAAATGGTAGCAGAGCTTTGAATGCTTGCCCATAGCAAACAAAACAATCTGTAGCTATTATCCATACCTCATACTTCGGGCATTGCACTTAGAAAAATATCTCACAACACTGTGACGGACATTTTCAAACACAAAAACTATAATGTACTATATATATATATATAAGTATAATGTACTATATATATATATATATATATATAGTTGAGAGAAATGATGGACAATGATGTTGCAAATACTCGAGTTTGTATATCCAACGTTTCGGCCTGGGGCCTTTATCAAGGAATCTACAACAAATGAATTAAAATAAAGTATAAATAAATAATATAAATAAATAATAACGAAAAAAATATAACAAATAAAATTAAACATAGGCATAAAATCAAACAGAGATAACAGGACCGGGGTCCAAGCATTAATGCTCTGTACCACATAGGCCCTATAAGGAGCATAAACATGATAAATGAAATTAAACATGTGAGATAATGAAACATTTTGAGAAAAAAGTTGTTACCGAAAGATGAGCAATGACTTACCATATTCTTATATATATATATATAAGAATATTCATAAAAGTTCATCTGTGTTGGTATAAATCATGATTTTGATTTAAACTTTTGATCCAAACACAAGGAATTAATTCCTACCTCGGAATTTTCAGATGGTACTCCATCTTTCATCAGCGAGTGAGTGACTGTATCAGGTCGTGTATCAGTGCAATGAAGCCTATATTAGCTTATATTGGTGAAACTGAACGCTCCTTAAAAACACGGTTTCAAGAACATAGGAGACCCAGTAGTACAGCATCAGAGGTCTCAAACCACATTCACATTGAGTTTCCTGGACATTTCGTGGACTTAGATAAAGTTCACATACTCGATAGGGACAGCAGGTGGTTCCAACGTGGAGTCAAGGAAGCAGTTCACATCAAAGCCAACCAACCATCTCTCAACAAAGACGGGGTCGGTTCAAACTCTCAGGAGTCTACGATTCTGGTATCAGGTCAAAGGTCAAAAAGATCACGACCTGACACAGTCACTCACTCGCTGATGAAAGATGGACTACCATCTGAAAATTCCGAAGTAGGAATTAATTTGGATCAAAAGTTTAAATCAAAATCATATAAGAATATTGTTTTCACCATACTTTTATTTTTACAACTTCTTTGAATGACATCCCTGCAGGTTGTCCTCTATCATGGTGTCTTTTCTTTCCATGACGTAGGTGAGTTTCCAAAGATATCCATTGTTAACAGATGGCTAAGCCTTTCTAAATGATGGGTTTTTTGTCTTTGACCTGATGCAATAGTAATGTAGTCATGTGATGAAAGCATCAATATGATCTCATCTAAGAGTCCATCATTCAGAGGCATAATGGAGGGTATATATCCAAAGAGCAGATCTTTTTCATACCTAAAAATGACACCCAACACAAGAGCAGATTTGCACTGTGCTTATTATGATTCTGGTGCATATCAACATCAAAAAGATACAACATCAGCCCCGTAACCAGGATTGTTTCATGTGGGTTTCCAAATGCAGGACTTTCCCAGAAATATCTTTATTCTAGCCAAAAGCAAACCTTAAACCCCTGTGCAATTGATTGTTGGAGCCTATATTTTCGACAACTTTCACAAAAAGTTTATGGTTTGGGGTACAATTTATATTAGAGCCTAAAATGTTGACTTTGTTGCAACAAGTTAGATACTATTCTTGAAGCCTTCCAGAGTTATGGGGGTCCATTACCCCCACCCCACAGGCCAGAACAGCATCACTGAACCACCTACAGCTGAGTTTTCTAACATATATTATTGTGAACGGCTCAATTTTGCTCTTTCTCTTCCTCTCCTATTTTCTTAGCCACAGTATACAGCAAAATTGTCGGCAGGACGTACAAGTCAGTTTTAGTAGTATTAAATACAGTTCTAGTGAGTTAAAGCAGAAGCAATAATTTCATTTTAAATAATGCTGCTAATCAAATTATCATCTTGTCATTTAAGCTTATACATAATTGATGGAATATATTGACTTAGCAACTTAACAACAAGTCAATATTTGCAATCATTTCCATCTGTTTTCCTGGACTGGTTTTGACATATGCAATGGGCCATTATGATCAACAATACATCCTTGTAGCAATCATATTCATGCCGGTAGCAAGGATTTTTTGTGGGGGTGCTGATTTTGAAAAAGGGGACTTTTTTCCAGGGCAGGGGGGGGGCAATTTTGTGAAAAGTGGACTTTCTTCCCCAAATTTGGACCTCTTTTGGCCAAAAAAGCTTTAAAAATGCTTGCTACGCTCGCAGATTCGTATATTTTGGGACTTTTGTTTACTTTTGCAAAATGGGGGGAGGGTTTGTCGCACCCTCCGCACCCCCTGGCTACAGCTCTGATCATATAGGATCTAAATGTACTACGGTACTCAAAGCATTTTTTTAGACTGAAATACAAGGTAAGTATAGCAGTACTTGTCAGAACATTATCCACCCGCAAAAGTTTGTTTTTACAAAAATCGATTTTCTTACGATAGATTTGTATGGAAAGGGTTAAAGACTGTCTGCAACTTTCATCTTTCAGGAAAAACAGATCAGGATTCATCATCTGTGTGGCAGTGCAGCAGGTAGTGCCCATAGGGTGAATATTGCAACAACAAGGGATTCAAAGAACATGTCACCCTATTGGTGTGGAAAATTATAAAAAAATAGCAGGTATGACCTGGAGACTACTTTACCATGGTGTGTTAACTTAAAGGGTATAATAGATCAAAATAAAGATGATTGATTTGAAGTATTGAGTGAACATTTCCCCACAGGCTATTGTAAGTATATTTACATGGTGATATACATGTTAGAACATATAGTAAGACTATTAGAACATAGGATTATGTCTATATATGAAACA
Organism: Amphiura filiformis; assembly: GCF_039555335.1. Classification (NCBI taxonomy): domain Eukaryota; kingdom Metazoa; phylum Echinodermata; class Ophiuroidea; order Amphilepidida; family Amphiuridae; genus Amphiura; species Amphiura filiformis. Next base: position 73,117,195 of record NC_092633.1, read on the forward strand.
ACAGAAAACTATGGGCCATGTATACCAGCTATATTCCAATATACCTGAAAACCCAAATATAATTCAGGGTACACCTGGTCCACGCACCAAGTATCATGATGACGCATCATTTTATTGATATTTTCGTAGCACCCCCTAGAAAATTTCGACTTACAAGTAAACATACCAAGTATGTTTTTCTTATTTTTGGAAACAAAACAAAAACATTTATTTTGGACTCAATTAATCAAATTTTGATAAATCACCCCAGCATTTTTTTCCATATCAACATCAGATTAAAAGTTCCAACAGTTCCATGTATAAATGTGCTGTGGGATATTCTTTCTAGTCTATATTCCTGGCATAATGCTCTTTCCACAAAAGTAATAATTATGCTATTAAGAAACCCAGAGGGCCTGCTTGATTGAATTGAGCAGTGTTACAACTATTCAAACCGTAATTTTCCTTTGTCTGCATTTAACACAGGAATTCATCTGGGGTAGAATGGAACAGGTGAAAATGATGCAAAACAACAACAACAACAACAACAACAAGGATTACAACAAGTCAACTCTGATGATATCTTGAAACTAAGGAATTATCCAATGTTAACAAGTAGATTGAGGACAATGTCATGAAAAGCCCATTTTCATATTTTTGCATCAGAACTTTAATCCGCTTTAGTTTGATGAACATTTACATGCCACCGTGACAAAAAAGAAGGCAAAGTTATAGTGTGTGTATATATATACTGTCATGAGAGGTTTTTGGTTTAAATTATGGGTCCTCTGTGAGATCAATAGTACTATTTACTTGAGGGGCGCAACCGTAAAGGCAAATAGTACTATTGATCTCACCGAGGGACCATAGCTTTAGCCAGAACCTCATTCAATTCAACAAAGGGCACCACTGTAGCACAGTTCTTATCTACACTTAGATTGTAATTACCCCCCCCCCCAAATAAACTGCTCCCCAGTCCTTATTATACCCGGGTCGGGTGAGGCAAGTAAGGTGAAGCACTTTATATTTGATTTGAACCCATGGCCACAACCTACCTCACAAATACCCATTACACCCACCACCATGCCCTCAAAGATTTAGCTCTGGGTGGTATCGTATCAGAGGAGTACACCATCTTACTTAACCTTTGTGACTTTTCTTAAGACATGTTGCGTATAAAAATATTTGACCTGAACAAGTAGATTGAGGACAATGTCACGAAAAGCCCATTTTCATATTTTTGCATCAGAACTTTAATCGGCTTTAGTTTGATGAACATTTATATGCCACCGTAACAAAAAAGAAGTTTAAGTTATAGTGTATATATACACGCGTATATACTGTCATGAGAGGTTTTTGGTTTAAATTATGGGTCCTCTGTGAGATCAATAGTACTATTTACTTGAGTGGTGCAACTGTAACGGAAAATAGAACTATTGATCTCACCGAGGGACCATAGCTTTAACCAGAACCTCAAATAAAGACAGTATATATTTATTTCATATACTTCATTAACAGTGATATAGTTGACCTGTCTGGCTTATATTGTGTGTCTTAAATAAAGTAGATAAAGTATGGGACTTGAATTATTAATTTGTGATGCTTCTGCCAAGATGTCACAAGACAATTCTCGAAATGAAATATATTGATATTAATCTGTGATGTTATACGGTCCATTGAATACAAGCCAAACTATATGTCTTCATATGGTCCATCGAATACAAGCCAAACTATATGTCCTTATATGGCCCATCGAATACAGGCCAAACTATATGTCCAAATACGGTAGTTGCGCGTGCGTGAATTCTTCCACCACATCACATAGAAAGCACACACACGGAAGTCATTGTTAAAAGTACTATTTATGGCTTGGAACTCCATATTAACAGCTCATCTAGGAGTACTTACGGTAACTATTTTGGTTATGTGATCCATTTTTAAACAATCGATGAACAAGACTATATTAATGAAGAATATCATTGAAAGTGATAAGAATTGTACATTCAAATCAAACCTGTGTTTTTCTTTTTAACCTTTAAATACGTATCAGATAAAACAGAGGATTTATGGCAGAAAATTGCATTCAATGTGATCTAGGAATGCTACTGCTATGAATTAGAATTGGAGATTCAATAAATATGCAAAATAACTAGGGATCTTGGATTTTGGCCAGGTTCACATGCATGTTTACAAGTAGTACTAGTTTTACTAGCAGTAAACTGGTACAATCTGATACGGGGAAGGATAGCAAAATCAAAATTATAATATAAATCAAAGGTTTGAAAAGGACATCAAATTTGCTGGTAAAAATCCTGAAAAGGTTATCAAAAAATAAACAGTTTCTTTCAGCACAAATTTAGGAATTAGGGGGAAATCGGGGTCATTTTATTTCATCTTTATAGGTCCTGCAAAGGCATTATTTCCTTTACTTTCATAATAATAATAACAATTTAAATTTTGACCTGTCTACCTTTAGCTGTCGGAAAAGCAATATGAAATATCATCAAGACTTTAGAACCTTCCAATCCAAGTGATTAGCATTTAGGATTAGGTTCAGGTTTTATGGGTTAGGATTAGAATTTAGGTTAGTATTAGGGTTAGGGTAAAAACCCTATGTACACTGACACTGTCACACGCACCCCTACACCACCACATACACAATAAAAAGGCTGTACAATCATGGTTACATATTTTCATGTTTATTTATTTACTTATTTTCAGTGTTTCATTGGTCTGTTTTTATACAATTCAAAATATTATAATGATATCATCACATTTCATCATGATTCGGATTATCAATAACATTTATACTGATATAGCAAAATATCTACTGATATAATAAAATTCCAAGTGTATGACGCTTGCCAACAATGTAAGAAATAAAACTTGTTAAACAGTACCCCTATACACACCACTTATAACCTGCCCTGGACAGCTTTGAAAAGGTGAAACTAATCAGAACCAAATAAAGCACTTTACAATGACTGATTGTCACTTATTTATGCTGGAGCTTGTGCCATTCTTTACTTGAGAAACAAAATAAATTAAATGGTGTGATAGTTTGCATCATTTAATACAAATAGTTATAGTCACAATGTTGACACCTATATCTTGCAAGATCTTGGTTTATATTGTTCACTCGGTATAGGTGATGCATATGGAAAAAATGAATCAAATACAAGAACAAACTTCACAATGATCGGTCCACTACTGGGCATCTTCAGGTAACTGCAAATTGTCATATGGGAAGTCACACACATACACTGTTTCATCTGATTTCCAATGGTGGAGGATGCAACATCATCAAGTAAAGGTTTGCTTCAGTATTTGATTTAATTTGTCAATTTATATATGTCATTATACTTATGATAATTTCTTTTAACATTTAACAATATACAAATATTGAATGTTTATGAGTACAATGATAAGAATATTTCCACAGGGTGAAAAATTGAGTGTTCCATTCAACAAAGTATTTCAAACAAGTTTGAGCAGTTTAACACTTACCAATGAAAAATGAATAACTTGCACAAATAAAACAACATAGATTGTTGTACACGTTTACTGTGACATTTTACAGCAACAGTTCCATTTACATGGTCCAAGGTTATTAGTTACAACAGAACATGATTTGTCTTGGGACAAACTTAATTTTTCAGCTACAGTACATTTAGCTTACATTAGATAAATGTAAATCATATTACTTCCATATCTTGTATCTTACACACCACCATATTCATAATTGAGTAAGGCTAGCTTCAGACTCCGTATTGTACGTACAATATTGTATGTACAATACTTTTCGTGACGTCAAAAAGTATTACACGTGCAATAAATATACGTGCCACGACGAGTTGAATCAGATTAAATAACGCGCTATAACCCTGACGGTTCATTGTTTGCTAAATCCAAGCGAGGTCACCAGAAAATCTATGCAAGAGAAATTTCTACTGCTGCTGATGAAAAAATCCTACATGTAGAGTGCGTTTGGAGGTTTTTTCTGCACTTTACCAGTAGCCCTAATAAATTCATAAAACAATAAAAATATACTCACTGCTCATCTGATCCACTTTCCCAGGAAACTAAATACCGATACTCCTTAGTTTTTCCCTGACTTTCCAGACATAATTATGAGTAAACATCAAATTTAATGTTTACAAAACAATCAAATATATATACATTCTTTTGCATTTTGCACATAAATATTGATATCAATAATGTAGGCCTACAAACATTAAAAAAGGGGGGCCTAAGAGTATGTCTATTTTTAATCATATACTAATTCCGCCATGCCCAAACATATCTTATTATGAAATCGTGTAATGGAACCCAAATTCCAATCAAAAATAAAAACAAATTTGTTATCAAATACACTAGGCATATACATTGTATTATAGGTATTTAATATATGGTTCATTTTAATAAATAAATAGATTAACACGGGTAATGGACAAGAAATATTTGGCAATACCGGATTTACCAGAGAGCCAGTGGATAAAGAAATTAATTAAAATTAAAACAAATTAAATGAGAAAATGAAAGCAAGGACATTTGGCGAAGTATTGTTTTAGAATTCGAAGGAGTCCTAAATGTTATCCTGGCCCCAGGACACTGATTAATGTAAATTCGACCCATAGTTATTTTATCTACTTTTGCCAGCATTCAACCTGTTCAATGTGATTTATGCCTATTTTTAATAAAATTCCGAAATCTGACGTAGCAACGTTGTATCGTGCACAAATTATGATTCGAGACTATTTCATTTGACACGGTTGTATGGATTTCAGAAGATCGGTCCTATAATAGATATCGATTAGAGAATTACAGCAAGAGGCTTTGAGGATGCCGTAATCCTCTTGACCATCAACCAATCAGAGAGACATATTTCAGAATTATGTTCGTATATTTGAAACTCTTTCAACTCTGAAATATATATTTCAAGTAATCTCGTTTCACATTAACACGTTTATGGATGTATTGGGATGATCATAAGTAGGTCTATAACATACACCATCATAACATGCCTCAACGATATCAACATGTAAAAAGCTGTTGCAAATTCATAACACAACGTGTTATAATGTATAATGTTACATGCCAAAACTTTAAAAAACAATGAAAATATCAGTATCAATCAAATCAAAACCAGAATAAATACATAGGCCTACAAATAATACTTAAGAAACTGACTAAATCAATATATGACTAAATGTCAGTATAAATGAATCGCTAAATCAATTAATCAATCAGTAATCAATCAATCAATCAATCAATAAATAAATAAACAAATAAATAAATAAACAAATAGGCCTAAATAAATAAATCTATAAATAAATAAATAAATAAGAACTGAATGTGCCATTTATATTATTATTACAATTTTAATATTATTAATATCGTTAGTATTAATAGGCCTTTTAATATTAAGTACAGTTGAATACAAAAAGACATGAAAAGATGTTCATCATTCCGTGCACGAACACTCACTAAATTTACCACTCTTAGAAATTTGGCAACTACGTATCAATTAAGCAACCAATGATTGTAGCACAATATATATTTCCCGGTACATACTATTTATTGCACGTGTAATACTTTTTGACGTCACGAAAAGCATTGTACATACAATATTGTACGTACAATATGGAGTCTGAAGCGCGCTTAACAGTACAAATAGATCATGACTATAGACTGTGGTAATTTTGTAGCAAAACCATTTACATCGCGACGGATTGAGTTAATAATAAGTTTCTGTTAAAACTTAATAATTTTAGGTCTTTTTGGGAAAAAATGAGTATCTTTAATACGAATTGTTTAAATGATTGTCGGCTGTTCCTCCCAGCTACATACACTTTAAGTACATATCAGTAGATTTATAAAGTTGGCAAAGAGTTATATGGTGTTATATATTTTGAATTTGAAAAATCACGTTAATGCAGAATGGAGACTCATAGAGGTTAATGTGTGCACACCTGCTGTTTTGAAGGTACTGTGAAATACCTAAACATTTTGGTTTGCAACCTAGGGATATTCAAGGAATATGCCAAGTTATAAATGTTTCATGATACCTGTAAGATAATTGTTGCAAATCATTAATCTCATTTTCACTTTTTTTTATTCCATCTGCATCACATTTCTACTTTTAAAATTAAACAAAATACAAGTTAAACATGCTTTTTCAGTTTCCATGTAAAAATATTGAATAGCCGATGAGGAGGGACATACCCCTAGCGATCAATTATACTAGCACAATCATAAAAAGTCCATACATGGCTACCAGTATGTATGTAAATGGTTAGAGCACATCAATAATACCACATAAGTCACAAGCAGAGGTCATTATAAAGCACATTTATGTATCACATAACGCCATCATTATAAGAGATTAATAAACTGCATGTGCATCTTTACCAATAATAAAATATGATTGGATTGTATGCATTTCTTACTTCACAAGGAAATAATGAATACTGTAGCACGACTCTACCTTAAGGTTAAATACCACTAATTATGTATTACACGAGTTTCAATGGGAAAATGCCTAATTTCGGGTGGAATTTTCTCATATTCAGAACTCTCACAGTTCAATGCCACCAATATCAGGTGAAACTATATGATTTAGATGCCAAATGATCAAAAATTCAACATAGGTTGACCTGAGACTTTTCTTGTTTTAACGCACTGAACCGTAAACACCTTAAAATGACAGTGCGCCCTCGAAGCTGAAAGTTACAATATGATAGGGCGACTATTTCCTAAAAACCGAAGCCGTGCGTATGAATTTTGGTACTATTACATCAAAAATGTCATATAATGAGAGAAAATGTACCATTGAAGCATCAAACTCTAAAAAGTATTTTTTTGGCTATATAACTTGATCAATTTCAGTGATTTTAATGCAGTCTTTTCGAATGCCATGAAAACAAATAGTTCCTCATCGTATTTCAATGTATCACCCAGGCCTATTAGTGGTATTTATCCTATATAAGCACAAAGGTGCTCCAATTTCGGGTAAAATGCCATGAATGTAAACATTGACATTTGCAATACATGTTTTAACAAGAAAATTTCTGGAAAACAGTATGACGAGTAAAATATCAATGATTTTCGGACACCCTGTATGATGACTGTTTCGCTGTTTTTGCTTCAACCTAGGACTATATCTGGAGATTCGTATCTGTAGCCTGTCCTAGCACGATCAGATCAGATTAAGATTGATTTAGGGTTAGTGTTGCGATTTAGGCTTGCTGTTTTAGTGTTAGAATTGAATACATGAATTCAAAACCCACCCAAGTCCATGGGATGTGATTTTGAGAAAAAAAAACCTATGTATCATTTTAATTCCTTCAGTTAGATTTACCTGGTCAATATGGTACGTTTTACGTGCAAATAAGTAAGTTAAACTGTATTAAGTATGACGATTAGCATTTCAGGGACTTCGTGGGGGTGCTGGACTTGGGTGGTTTTTGAATCATATACAAAGACAATGATGTTGGAATGAGATTACCACTAGTAAGATAATACAAACTAAAGCACACAGGTATGTGTAATGTTGATAAGCATTCTGCCATGTAATATAAACCACACACTTTCCTTGATTAAACCCATATTTTTTTCTCAAAAGTCACTCTCCAGTAATGAATGTGTTACAAGTGGACTTTTATACATACTGGATTTCAATCAATGTGTTACAATACTCAAATCATGGACTTTGGTGGTTCTTTCATACATGCTTTTTTCACATGTTCAATAGACGTAGAGGATGAATTTGAGTTGTTCTTTCGTACATATGACAGGCCTATGTATAGCAACAATTTCCCATGCTTAACTCAATTTAGGCAAAGTATGGACTTGGGTGGGTTTTGTATTCATATATTCAATTGGTGATTAGGGTCAGGTTCGCATTAGGAATAGGGTTTTTATAGGGCTAGGCTCATGGATAGGGATAGAGATACGACTACAATCCCGGAAAAAATGTGTTCGAACACCCACTGTAATTCCCATGTTCTTCTTAGCATAGTGCGCACGCTATATGAGTCACTGAAAAATAAGAATTATAATAGTGTTGTCTGAACGTTAATCTTAAGAATGCCCCCTCCTCTTTCCCCACCAAACAATGTTGGGAGAAGATATGGTGACGATGAGCATATTGGGCATGCCAACATTGTACGGGGGTAGAAGGGGGACTATTTCCAATAAGGCCTTTAAAGTGTTCGAACAATATTTTCTGAGATTGTCTGAGGGATTTCAAAAACAGTGTTTGGTACTTCACATTTGAGATCATATCTTCAGATCCAGTCAAGCGATTGCAACGCAACTTGCATATGTTATTACATATATGATATGTTATACAGCCAATTAACTAAAGTACATTATATCTATACATATTTTAGGAATCAGTCACTTAATACACACATTTTCATTAAATTTGTGTAAATTTTCATTAAATTTGTACTAAGTTTAATCGAATAACAGGTAGAATACTTTATAAATAGGCCCAAATATTTTTAAAGATAGCAATTTGAATAGTTAAAAAGTTGACAATCTTTTTGGGAAATCATGGACTATCTTTTACATTTGCTATGGCACTAAAGGGCACGGTCAATGAAACATCACAGGGGTGTGGGATGCATATCGCTGCTATCTGTAGTAGATAGCAAAATAATGCAATGCACATCCCACAGAGCACAATGACGTGCAATCATTCAAAGGTTTCCATCACTGTCATAATCAACGCCATACATCAATATCATGGACATCATCACCATAATCAACATCATCACCATCATCATCATCATCAACATCATCATCATCATCATCATCATCATCATCATCATCATCATCATCATCATCATCATCATCATGTTTATGAGTGTTTGTGTTAAGGAAACTTTATAGGCTCGGTAGTATGCTTAAAGATCCTGGAGGGGGCAATGATAATGCTTATCATTTTGATATTTAATATTTAGTAAAATGGAAATGTTTTAAGAAAATAAGAGGAAACAAACATTAAATTGCAATATGAAACTTTATTTTTATTTTTCCTTCAAATCTATAATAGCAGATCGAGCAGGTGAAACTGTTCAAATGGGCGATTGAACATGCTGAATAGCGGGTTATGGATTTCTAGCTTGTGTGTATTTTGCGTCTGTCAGTGCTTGACCAAGATAAAGTAAGTTTATAATACTGAAACGGAAAGCGTACATTGTTACTTTGAAAACACGCAACAGTAATAGGAACATTGGTTATCATTACGCCAATATTTCTTCATCATGGCAGAGTTAAATACTCGTCAAGCTCGCTCAGTGTATCTAATAACATACAGCAGTGCGAATTTAGATATCTTTCCAACTCGTGAGAGTTTCTCTGACGCGGTTTTACAAGCGTTCAGTCAGACTCCGGCTACATCCCTTAGATGGGTATGTAGCCTGGAAGATCATCAGGATGGTAGCAAACACTACCATATGGCCATAAAATTGGATCGCGTACAGCGTTGGCTGGCCGTGAAAAATAGACTACATAGCACTCACGGTATTCAGGTCCATTTTAGTGATCTTCATCACAATTACTATTCGGCTTGGCAGTACACTACCAAGGAAGACACTACCCCACTGCAAAGCAAAGATCATCCCGATCTTACCAACGATGCGCCACAGACTGAAGAAGCCAGCCTCATGCGAGCTCACAGCCGCGGTAAACGCAAGAGAGAGCGTCTGTCAGCATTTGATGTATCAGAAATAATCATCAACAAGAATATCAAGACGCGTTTGGAGTTATTTGCTCTTGCAAATGCCCAAAGACTTGAAGGGACGGCGGACATTGCAGAGTTCCTCTGCAACCGCGGCAACAGGGCTATAGATGAAGTACTTTCCCTTGCCTGGGAATTAGTCGGGGCCCAAGCCAAATTAGAAAGATCAAAAATGGCGCGTCTTCAGCTTTTAGACCAAGCACTTGAGAGTGATTGTGGGCAAGAATGCGGCGGACGGTGGCTAATGCAAGCTCGCGATATATTGGAACGCAATCAGATTGCAGAGGACACTTTCAGGGAGGCTATCCTAACCCTTTTGAAAGAAGGGAGGGGGAAGTACCGCAACATATTTTTGACTGGCCCTGCAAATTGTGGGAAATCATTCCTGTTACAGCCACTTACCGGTATTTACAAGGCATTCTCCAATCCAGCAACCACGTCATATGCCTGGATTGGAGTTGATGAGGCAGAAATCATCTTGCTGAATGATTTCAGATGGAGTCCACAGGTTATTACCATTTTATTAGTTTGCAAAGATCTTAATATAATGCCATTTATGCTTAGAGAGTATAGAATATGGGGGATTTGTTGGTTGATGTGTAGTTTTGTTTGTTATTCACAGGTGATTGCATGGTCTGAGTTTCTTCTTCTTTTGGAAGGTGCAAGCGTCCATTTACCAGCCCCTAAAACTCACTATAACAAAGACATTCTGCTGGACAAAGACACGCCTGTATTTTGCACGAGCAGTCAAGAGATTAGATTTGTAAGGGGCGGAGTTGGAGTGGAGCGTGAGTCGGAGATGATGAGTGTTAGATGGAAGAAATTCAGTCTTCATAGTCAGATCCCAGCCGACCAGCAACGACATCTACCCCCCTGTGACCATTGCTTTGCCAAACTTCTCCTTCCAAACCAGTGATTCTTGAACCCACAAAAGTAGACCTCAAAGAATTACAGCAAAAGCAAAGAAAAAGAACAAGAAATCATTAAAAAAAAAAATGAAAGAAAGAAAGAAAACAAAAAGAAAAACAAAAGCAAAGAACATGCTAAAAAGAAATAAAAGAAGAAAATATAAAACTAAAAAGAAAATTAAAAATTAAAAAAGAAGAATGAAGTATTAACAAGTACAAAGGTCACTTGCTGGTCAAAATGTTTCAAGTTCAAGTTCACTTTCACATTAAAAGACACATGCGCAATGCATAAGAAACATAAATCAATTTAAACTGACATGATCAATGATTAGTGTGTGTGTGATCGCTGGCTATAGCACTGTGACAAGTTCAGGGATATTTGATGATTGTCATTATATTTGATTGCAATAAAATCAAATATAAACGCATCAAAAATGCTGCTTCCAATTAAATAAACACCGATCATTAATTAGCATTATGATACTGACCATTATAAATAGGCCTATATACAATCTCACGTGGACACAGTTCATTAAGCATCATGAGCGTTGTCTCTACAGTGTGTATTATAACTGTGTACACTGAAAGTGCGAAAGCCTATTCATGGTAAAGGTAAACCATTGCGCATCTCCCTATTGAAACACACAGTGTGGACGGTTGACCACAAAACATAAAGAATAAGAGGATTTACTTTTCTATTATATGGTGAATCGTTGGAAATACGTGCTTTTCTATGTATGTAAACCGTAATGATTCACCATTTGACCATCCTGACCATGGTGTATTTAAAATGTTTAATGAACACAATTTCACACATTAGGATGATTTTCTTAAATATTGCTCAAGTAATGTTTTATTATAAACTATTTTCTCTCTATATATACCTCTCTCTCTCTCGCTCTCTCTCTTGAGCCTAAAATTACCCTAAAATATCACCGAAAGCTGGAAATTTTGGCGAAAATGTTAAGAATGCTTTGGCAAACATATTTTGAAAATTTTGAAAATTTTGTGATTTTTTTATAAAAATTCAGTCCAAATTTATAAATTTAGGCCCCAAAACGTTATTTTTTTTTTGTCGCCTTACGAGTAAAATGTATTTTTTGTTAAATAGAATATTTTAACATCAGAAAATGTCTGTTCAACCTCCATGATATTCATAATTACTGTCATGTTCACATCAATATTTTGTTCTCTCCCCTCCGCTTTGGACAATACTTTGAAGACGACTGTGGGTGCTGGCGATAGTTCTATCAATAATGTCTGTTGATACTCCGCGAATTGTTGAAATGATCCTAATTTCAAAATCTTCAAAACTTTCATATTTCAATCTCCTGGATACGGCATCTTTTCGCAATTGTTCCGACGCTAAATGGAAAATGTTTTCAATGGGGTTCAGATCAGGGCTTCTTGCCGGAATTTTCAGAAGATCAGCGTTCACTCGTGCTAAAGCACGCTTTGCAGCGGCGCTGTTTTGTGATGGATCACCATCCTGCACAAACACTCTTGATCTTTTCCCCGAAGCTTCAAACATATTGTCAAAGTTACGATCAATGAACTCTTCAAAAAAGTCACCAGTCATTTTCTCGTATGGTTCACAAATTATAACCCCTTCTTGATGCGATATTGCAACTACAAAGCGGGCATGTTTACCCCCACTTCCTTCTTTTTGTCCCTTAGCTGTACAATACCGACGCAGTCCTTCACATCGTCTACGATAGACTCGGCTCCTTGGTGCTTTTGCCTGATCCAGAGGGTTAGTTTTATACGCAAAGGAGACAGCATCCAAGTAGAAAGCAACCTCTTTGCTCCAAAAGTCGGGGCATTTCTTCAAGTTTTCTCGAGCAAATGTGGCGCGTATTTTGAAGTCCTGCAGAGAAAGAACGCCTTTTTTTCGTGCCTGATACATGCGAATGCCATTCCTGTAAAGCACGTTTGACACAGTGCGAATGCTGACATCAGATTCAGAAAGTCCAGTTGCCATCATTAATCGTTTTATAGTAAATGTCCCTTCTTCTCTCCTAAGTGTCTCCACTTGACGTAGGATATACCTTTCTGTGCGCTCAGATATTTTTCTTGGTCTTCCAACAGAACTTGGTTTTGCTGATGAAAGTCGCCCTTTTTGAGATGGCGATTTCAAAGAAGATTCCGCTATTTCTTTTACGGTGCTATGTGCAATACCACATTCTCTTGCCACTTCTCTCAACGACATTCCGGCGACATTTCGTAGAAATCTGGCGTAGGCCCTTGTTTCTTCTGGAATTGTACCACTAAATACCATATTTAGAAATTATAATAGTTAATTTCAAGTTCGTAATGTGAGCAGATATAGAAAACGTTACTTAGCACCTTCATATGTCTGAATGAGATGTGGAAATGTAGCTCTCTGTACTTTGATGAAGAGTTTAAACTTAACCGGCAGAGGTCACTTACTGGTCAAAATGTTTCGAGTACAATTTCACATTAAAAGACGCACATGCGCAATGTGTATGGAAGGTGAACATAAAACAATTTCATTTGATATTATAGTTAAGCGTATCTAATTTTAAGTAGCTTTTAATTAATCATGCCTTATGCACATATACTCAAATAACTTTGTTTTTGCGTACAAAACGCCATATTAAATCTCAACTAATTGAAAACTCCATAAAAATTCATCCCCCCTCCTCCATATTTTGTGAGATGATGGCAAATCATGTTTCTGACATCTGTGCCAAATTTTATTAAAATCAATGACGTCACTGCAGAGTTATTAACCAAAAACTAAAATCAGATGATTTTCCTAAGCAATTTTGTAGACAATCCGGAAAAATGTGTTCGAACACCCACTGTAATTCCCATGTTCTTCTTAGCATAGTGCGCACGCTATATGAGTCACTGAAAAATAAGAATTATAATAGTGTTGTCTGAACGTTCATCTTAAGCATGCCCCCTCCCCTTTCCCCACCAAACAATGTTGGGAGAAGATATGGTGACGATGAGCATATTGGGCATGCCAACATTGTACGGGGGTAGAAGGGGGACCTATTTCCAATAAGGCCTTTAAAGTGTTCGAACAATATTTTCTGAGATTGTCTGAGGGATTTCACAAACGGTGTTTGGTACTTCACATTTGAGATCATATCTTCAGATCCAGTCAAGCGATTGCAACGCAACTTGCATATGTTATTACATATATGATATGTTATACAGCCAATTAAAAAAAGTACATTATATCTATACATATTTTAGGAATCAGTCACTTAATACACACATTTTCATTAAATTTGTGTAAATTTTCATTAAATTTGTACTAAGTTTAATCGAATAACAGGTAGAATACTTTATAAATAGGCCCAAATATTTTAAAGATAGCAATTTGAATAGTTAAAAGTTGACAATCTTTTTGGGAAATCATGGACTATCTTTTACATTTGCTATGGCACTAAAGGGCACGGTCAATGAAACATCACAGGGGTGTGGGATGCATATCGCTGCTATCTGTAGTAGATAGCAAAATAATGCAATGCACATCCCACAGAGCACAATGACGTGCAATCATTCAAAGGTTTCCATCACTGTCATAATCAACGCCATACATCAATATCATGGACATCATCACCATAATCAACATCATCACCATCATCATCATCATCAACATCATCATCATCATCATCATCATCATCATCATCATCATCATCATCATCATCATCATCATCATGTTTATGAGTGTTTGTGTTAAGGAAACTTTATAGGCTCGGTAGTATGCTTAAAGATCCTGGAGGGGCAATGATAATGCTTATCATTTTGATATTTAATATTTAGTAAAATGGAAATGTTTTAAGAAAATAAGAGGAAACAAACATTAAATTGCAATATGAAACTTTATTTTTATTTTTCCTTCAAATCTATAATAGCAGATCGAGCAGGTGAAACTGTTCAAATGGGCGATTGAACATGCTGAATAGCGGGTTATGGATTTCTAGCTTGTGTGTATTTTGCGTCTGTCAGTGCTTGACCAAGATAAAGTAAGTTTATAATACTGAAACGGAAAGCGTACATTGTTACTTTGAAAACACGCAACAGTAATAGGAACATTGGTTATCATTACGCCAATATTTCTTCATCATGGCAGAGTTAAATACTCGTCAAGCTCGCTCAGTGTATCTAATAACATACAGCAGTGCGAATTTAGATATCTTTCCAACTCGTGAGAGTTTCTCTGACGCGGTTTTACAAGCGTTCAGTCAGACTCCGGCTACATCCCTTAGATGGGTATGTAGCCTGGAAGATCATCAGGATGGTAGCAAACACTACCATATGGCCATAAAATTGGATCGCGTACAGCGTTGGCTGGCCGTGAAAAATAGACTACATAGCACTCACGGTATTCAGGTCCATTTTAGTGATCTTCATCACAATTACTATTCGGCTTGGCAGTACACTACCAAGGAAGACACTACCCCACTGCAAAGCAAAGATCATCCCGATCTTACCAACGATGCGCCACAGACTGAAGAAGCCAGCCTCATGCGAGCTCACAGCCGCGGTAAACGCAAGAGAGAGCGTCTGTCAGCATTTGATGTATCAGAAATAATCATCAACAAGAATATCAAGACGCGTTTGGAGTTATTTGCTCTTGCAAATGCCCAAAGACTTGAAGGGAAGACGGACATTGCAGAGTTCCTCTGCAACCGCGGCAACAGGGCTATAGATGAAGTACTTTCCCTTGCCTGGGAATTAGTCGGGGCCCAAGCCAAATTAGAAAGATCAAAAATGGCGCGTCTTCAGCTTTTAGACCAAGCACTTGAGAGTGATTGTGGGCAAGAATGCGGCGGACGGTGGCTAATGCAAGCTCGCGATATATTGGAACGCAATCAGATTGCAGAGGACACTTTCAGGGAGGCTATCCTAACCCTTTTGAAAGAAGGGAGGGGAAGTTCCGCAACATATTTTTGGCTGGCCCTGCAAATTGTGGGAAATCATTCCTGTTCCAGCCACTTACCGGTATTTACAAGGCATTCTCCAATCCAGCAACCACGTCATATGCCTGGATTGGAGTTGATGAGGCAGAAATCATCTTGCTGAATGATTTCAGATGGAGTCCACAGGTTATTACCATTTTATTAGTTTGCAAAGATCTTAATATAATGCCATTTATGCTTAGAGAGTATAGAATATGGGGGTTTTGTTGGTTGATGTGTAGTTTTGTTTGTTATTCACAGGTGATTGCATGGTCTGAGTTTCTTCTTCTTTTGGAAGGTGCAAGCGTCCATTTACCAGCCCTAAAACTCACTATAACAAAGACATTCTGCTGGACAAAGACACGCCTGTATTTTGCACGAGCAGTCAAGAGATTAGATTTGTAAGGGGCGGAGTTGGAGTGGAGCGTGAGTCGGAGATGATGAGTGTTAGATGGAAGAAATTCAGTCTTCATAGTCAGATCCCAGCCGACCAGCAACGACATCTACCCCCCTGTGACCATTGCTTTGCCAAACTTCTCCTTCCAAACCAGTGATTCTTGAACCCACAAAAGTAGACCTCAAAGAATTACAGCAAAAGCAAAGAAAAGAACAAGAAATCATTAAAGAAAAAAATGAAAGAAAGAAAGAAAACAAAAAGAAAAACAAAAGCAAAGAACATGCTAAAAAGAAATAAAAGAAGAAAATATAAAACTAAAAAGAAGAATGAAGTATTAACAAGTACAAAGGTCACTTGCTGGTCAAAATGTTTCAAGTTCAAGTTCACTTTCACATTAAAAGACACATGCGCAATGCATAAGAAACATAAATCAATTTAAACTGACATGATCAATGATTAGTGTGTGTGTGATCGCTGGCTATAGCACTGTGACAAGTTCAGGGATATTTGATGATTGTCATTATATTTGATTGCAATAAAATCAAATATAAACGCATCAAAAATGCTGCTTCCAATTAAATAAACACCGATCATTAATTAGCATTATGATACTGACCATTATAAATAGGCCTATATACAATCTCACGTGGACACAGTTCATTAAGCATCATGAGCGTTGTCTCTACAGTGTGTATTATAACTGTGTACACTGAAAGTGCGAAAGCCTATTCATGGTAAAGGTAAACCATTGCGCATCTCCCTATTGAAACACACAGTGTGGACGGTTGACCACAAAACATAAAGAATAAGAGGATTTACTTTTCTATTATATGGTGAATCGTTGGAAATACGTGCTTTTCTATGTATGTAAACCGTAATGATTCACCATTTGACCATCCTGACCATGGTGTATTTAAAATGTTTAATGAACACAATTTCACACATTAGGATGATTTTCTTAAATATTGCTCAAGTAATGTTTTATTATAAACTATTTTCTCTCTATATATACCTCTCTCTCTCTCGCTCTCTCTCTTGAGCCTAAAATTACCCTAAAATATCACCGAAAGCTGGAAATTTTGGCGAAAATGTTAAGAATGCTTTGGCAAACATATTTTGAAAATTTTGAAAATTTTGTGATTTTTTATAAAAATTCAGTCCAAATTTATAAATTTAGGCCCCAAAACGTTATTTTTTTTTTGTCGCCTTACGAGTAAAATGTATTTTTGGCTAAATAGAATATTTTAACATCAGAAAATGTCTGTTCAACCTCCATGATATTCATAATTACTGTCATGTTCACATCAATATTTTGTTCTCTCCCCGCCGCTTTGGACAATACTTTGAAGACGACTGTGGGTGCTGGCGATAGTTCTATCAATAATGTCTGTTGATACTCCGCGAATTGTTGAAATGATCCTAATTTCAAAATCTTCAAAACTTTCATATTTCAATCTCCTGGATACGGCATCTTTTCGCAATTGTTCCGACGCTAAATGGAAAAT
The DNA here is from genome assembly GCF_039555335.1 of Amphiura filiformis. NCBI lineage: Eukaryota > Metazoa > Echinodermata > Ophiuroidea > Amphilepidida > Amphiuridae > Amphiura > Amphiura filiformis. The sequence continues at coordinate 73,134,672 of NC_092633.1, forward strand.
GTTTTCAATGGGGTTCAGATCAGGGCTTCTTGCCGGAATTTTCAGAAGATCAGCGTTCACCCGTGCTAAAGCACGCTTTGCAGCGGCGCTGTTTTGTGATGGATCACCATCCTGCACAAACACTCTTGATCTTTTCCCCGAAGCTTCAAACATATTGTCAAAGTTACGATCAATGAAGTCTTCAAAAAAGTCACCAGTCATTTTCTCGTATGGTTCACAAATTATAACCCCTTCTTGATGCGATATTGCAACTACAAAGCGGGCATGTTTACCCCCACTTCCTTCTTTTTGTCCCTTAGCTGTACAATACCGACGCAGTCCTTCACATCGTCTACGATAGACTCGGCTCCTTGGTGCTTTTGCCTGATCCAGAGGGTTAGTTTTATACGCAAAGGAGACAGCATCCAAGTAGAAAGCAACCTCTTTGCTCCAAAAGTCGGGGCATTTCTTCAAGTTTTCTCGAGCAAATGTGGCGCGTATTTTGAAGTCCTGCAGAGAAAGAACGCCTTTTTTTCGTGCCTGATACATGCGAATGCCATTCCTGTAAAGCACGTTTGACACAGTGCGAATGCTGACATCAGATTCAGAAAGTCCAGTTGCCATCATTAATCGTTTTATAGTAAATGTCCTTCTTCTCTCCTAAGTGTCTCCACTTGACGTAGGATATACCTTTCTGTGCGCTCAGATATTTTTCTTGGTCTTCCAACAGAACTTGGTTTTGCTGATGAAAGTCGCCCTTTTTGAGATGGCGATTTCAAAGAAGATTCCGCTATTTCTTTTACGGTGCTATGTGCAATACCACATTCTCTTGCCACTTCTCTCAACGACATTCCGGCGACATTTCGTAGAAATCTGGCGTAGGCCCTTGTTTCTTCTGGAATTGTACCACTAAATACCATATTTAGAAATTATAATAGTTAATTTCAAGTTCGTAATGTGAGCAGATATAGAAAACGTTACTTAGCACCTTCATATGTCTGAATGAGATGTGGAAATGTAGCTCTCTGTACTTTGATGAAGAGTTTAAACTTAACCGGCAGAGGTCACTTACTGGTCAAAATGTTTCGAGTACAATTTCACATTAAAAGACGCACATGCGCAATGTGTATGGAAGGTGAACATAAAACAATTTCATTTGATATTATAGTTAAGCGTATCTAATTTTAAGTAGCTTTTAATTAATCATGCCTTATGCACATATACTCAAATAACTTTGTTTTTGCGTACAAAACGCCATATTAAATCTCAACTAATTGAAAACTCCATAAAAATTCATCCCCCCTCCTCCATATTTTGTGAGATGATGGCAAATCATGTTTCTGACATCTGTGCCAAATTTTATTAAAATCAATGACGTCACTGCAGAGTTATTAACCAAAAACTAAAATCAGATGATTTTCCTAAGCAATTTTGTAGACAATCCCGGAAAAAATGTGTTCGAACACCCACTGTAATTCCCATGTTCTTCTTAGCATAGTGCGCACGCTATATGAGTCACTGAAAAATAAGAATTATAATAGTGTTGTCTGAACGTTCATCTTAAGCATGCCCCTCCCTTTCCCCACCAAACAATGTTGGGAGAAGATATGGTGACGATGAGCATATTGGGCATGCCAACATTGTACGGGGGTAGAAGGGGGACTATTTCCAATAAGGCCTTTAAAGTGTTCGAACAATATTTTCTGAGATTGTCTGAGGGATTTCAAAAACAGTGTTTGGTACTTCACATTTGAGATCATATCTTCAGATCCAGTCAAGCGATTGCAACGCAACTTGCATATGTTATTACATATATGATATGTTATACAGCCAATTAAAAAAAGTACATTATATCTATACATATTTTAGGAATCAGTCACTTAATACACACATTTTCATTAAATTTGTGTAAATTTTCATTAAATTTGTACTAAGTTTAATCGAATAACAGGTAGAATACTTTATAAATAGGCCCAAATATTTTTAAAGATAGCAATTTGAATAGTTAAAAAGTTGACAATCTTTTTGGGAAATCATGGACTATCTTTTACATTTGCTATGGCACTAAAGGGCACGGTCAATGAAACATCACAGGGGTGTGGGATGCATATCGCTGCTATCTGTAGTAGATAGCAAAATAATGCAATGCACATCCCACAGAGCACAATGACGTGCAATCATTCAAAGGTTTCCATCACTGTCATAATCAACGCCATACATCAATATCATGGACATCATCACCATAATCAACATCATCACCATCATCATCATCATCAACATCATCATCATCATCATCATCATCATCATCATCATCATCATCATCATCATCATCATCATCATCATGTTTATGAGTGTTTGTGTTAAGGAAACTTTATAGGCTCGGTAGTATGCTTAAAGATCCTGGAGGGGGCAATGATAATGCTTATCATTTTGATATTTAATATTTAGTAAAATGGAAATGTTTTAAGAAAATAAGAGGAAACAAACATTAAATTGCAATATGAAACTTTATTTTTATTTTTCCTTCAAATCTATAATAGCAGATCGAGCAGGTGAAACTGTTCAAATGGGCGATTGAACATGCTGAATAGCGGGTTATGGATTTCTAGCTTGTGTGTATTTTGCGTCTGTCAGTGCTTGACCAAGATAAAGTAAGTTTATAATACTGAAACGGAAAGCGTACATTGTTACTTTGAAAACACGCAACAGTAATAGGAACATTGGTTATCATTACGCCAATATTTCTTCATCATGGCAGAGTTAAATACTCGTCAAGCTCGCTCAGTGTATCTAATAACATACAGCAGTGCGAATTTAGATATCTTTCCAACTCGTGAGAGTTTCTCTGACGCGGTTTTACAAGCGTTCAGTCAGACTCCGGCTACATCCCTTAGATGGGTATGTAGCCTGGAAGATCATCAGGATGGTAGCAAACACTACCATATGGCCATAAAATTGGATCGCGTACAGCGTTGGCTGGCCGTGAAAAATAGACTACATAGCACTCACGGTATTCAGGTCCATTTTAGTGATCTTCATCACAATTACTATTCGGCTTGGCAGTACACTACCAAGGAAGACACTACCCCACTGCAAAGCAAAGATCATCCCGATCTTACCAACGATGCGCCACAGACTGAAGAAGCCAGCCTCATGCGAGCTCACAGCCGCGGTAAACGCAAGAGAGAGCGTCTGTCAGCATTTGATGTATCAGAAATAATCATCAACAAGAATATCAAGACGCGTTTGGAGTTATTTGCTCTTGCAAATGCCCAAAGACTTGAAGGAAGACGGACATTGCAGAGTTCCTCTGCAACCGCGGCAACAGGGCTATAGATGAAGTACTTTCCCTTGCCTGGGAATTAGTCGGGGCCCAAGCCAAATTAGAAAGATCAAAAATGGCGCGTCTTCAGCTTTTAGACCAAGCACTTGAGAGTGATTGTGGGCAAGAATGCGGCGGACGGTGGCTAATGCAAGCTCGCGATATATTGGAACGCAATCAGATTGCAGAGGACACTTTCAGGAGGCTATCCTAACCCTTTTGAAAGAAGGGAGGGGAAGTACCGCAACATATTTTTGACTGGCCCTGCAAATTGTGGGAAATCATTCCTGTTACAGCCACTTACCGGTATTTACAAGGCATTCTCCAATCCAGCAACCACGTCATATGCCTGGATTGGAGTTGATGAGGCAGAAATCATCTTGCTGAATGATTTCAGATGGAGTCCACAGGTTATTACCATTTTATTAGTTTGCAAAGATCTTAATATAATGCCATTTATGCTTAGAGAGTATAGAATATGGGGGATTTGTTGGTTGATGTGTAGTTTTGTTTGTTATTCACAGGTGATTGCATGGTCTGAGTTTCTTCTTCTTTTGGAAGGTGCAAGCGTCCATTTACCAGCCCCTAAAACTCACTATAACAAAGACATTCTGCTGGACAAAGACACGCCTGTATTTTGCACGAGCAGTCAAGAGATTAGATTTGTAAGGGGCGGAGTTGGAGTGGAGCGTGAGTCGGAGATGATGAGTGTTAGATGGAAGAAATTCAGTCTTCATAGTCAGATCCCAGCCGACCAGCAACGACATCTACCCCCCTGTGACCATTGCTTTGCCAAACTTCTCCTTCCAAACCAGTGATTCTTGAACCCACAAAAGTAGACCTCAAAGAATTACAGCAAAAGCAAAGAAAAAAGAACAAGAAATCATTAAAGAAAAAAATGAAAGAAAGAAAGAAAACAAAAAGAAAAACAAAAGCAAAGAACATGCTAAAAAGAAATAAAAGAAGAAAATATAAAACTAAAAAGAAAATTAAAATTAAAAAAGAAGAATGAAGTATTAACAAGTACAAAGGTCACTTGCTGGTCAAAATGTTTCAAGTTCAAGTTCACTTTCACATTAAAAGACACATGCGCAATGCATAAGAAACATAAATCAATTTAAACTGACATGATCAATGATTAGTGTGTGTGTGATCGCTGGCTATAGCACTGTGACAAGTTCAGGGATATTTGATGATTGTCATTATATTTGATTGCAATAAAATCAAATATAAACGCATCAAAATGCTGCTTCCAATTAAATAAACACCGATCATTAATTAGCATTATGATACTGACCATTATAAATAGGCCTATATACAATCTCACGTGGACACAGTTCATTAAGCATCATGAGCGTTGTCTCTACAGTGTGTATTATAACTGTGTACACTGAAAGTGCGAAAGCCTATTCATGGTAAAGGTAAACCATTGCGCATCTCCCTATTGAAACACACAGTGTGGACGGTTGACCACAAAACATAAAGAATAAGAGGATTTACTTTTCTATTATATGGTGAATCGTTGGAAATACGTGCTTTTCTATGTATGTAAACCGTAATGATTCACCATTTGACCATCCTGACCATGGTGTATTTAAAATGTTTAATGAACACAATTTCACACATTAGGATGATTTTCTTAAATATTGCTCAAGTAATGTTTTATTATAAACTATTTTTCTCTATATATACCTCTCTCTCTCGCTCTCTCTCTTGAGCCTAAAATTACCCTAAAATATCACCGAAAGCTGGAAATTTTGGCGAAAATGTTAAGAATGCTTTGGCAAACATATTTTGAAAATTTTGAAAATTTTGTGATTTTTTATAAAAATTCAGTCCAAATTTATAAATTTAGGCCCCAAAACGTTATTTTTTTTTTGTCGCCTTACGAGTAAAATGTATTTTTGGCTAAATAGAATATTTTAACATCAGAAAATGTCTGTTCAACCTCCATGATATTCATAATTACTGTCATGTTCACATCAATATTTTGTTCTCTCCCCTCCGCTTTGGACAATACTTTGAAGACGACTGTGGGTGCTGGCGATAGTTCTATCAATAATGTCTGTTGATACTCCGCGAATTGTTGAAATGATCCTAATTTCAAAATCTTCAAAACTTTCATATTTCAATCTCCTGGATACGGCATCTTTTCGCAATTGTTCCGACGCTAAATGGAAAATGTTTTCAATGGGGTTCAGATCAGGGCTTCTTGCCGGAATTTTCAGAAGATCAGCGTTCACCCGTGCTAAAGCACGCTTTGCAGCGGCGCTGTTTTGTGATGGATCACCATCCTGCACAAACACTCTTGATCTTTTCCCCGAAGCTTCAAACATATTGTCAAAGTTACGATCAATGAACTCTTCAAAAAAGTCACCAGTCATTTTCTCGTATGGTTCACAAATTATAACCCCTTCTTGATGCGATATTGCAACTACAAAGCGGGCATGTTTACCCCCACTTCCTTCTTTTTGTCCCTTAGCTGTACAATACCGACGCAGTCCTTCACATCGTCTACGATAGACTCGGCTCCTTGGTGCTTTTGCCTGATCCAGAGGGTTAGTTTTATACGCAAAGGAGACAGCATCCAAGTAGAAAGCAACCTCTTTGCTCCAAAAGTCGGGGCATTTCTTCAAGTTTTCTCGAGCAAATGTGGCGCGTATTTTGAAGTCCTGCAGAGAAAGAACGCCTTTTTTCGTGCCTGATACATGCGAATGCCATTCCTGTAAAGCACGTTTGACACAGTGCGAATGCTGACATCAGATTCAGAAAGTCCAGTTGCCATCATTAATCGTTTTATAGTAAATGTCCTTCTTCTCTCCTAAGTGTCTCCACTTGACGTAGGATATACCTTTCTGTGCGCTCAGATATTTTTCTTGGTCTTCCAACAGAACTTGGTTTTGCTGATGAAAGTCGCCCTTTTTGAGATGGCGATTTCAAAGAAGATTCCGCTATTTCTTTTACGGTGCTATGTGCAATACCACATTCTCTTGCCACTTCTCTCAACGACATTCCGGCGACATTTCGTAGAAATCTGGCGTAGGCCCTTGTTTCTTCTGGAATTGTACCACTAAATACCATATTTAAAAATTATAATAGTTAATTTCAAGTTCGTAATGTGAGCAGATATAGAAAACGTTACTTAGCACCTTCATATGTCTGAATGAGATGTGGAAATGTAGCTCTCTGTACTTTGATGAAGAGTTTAAACTTAACCGGCAGAGGTCACTTACTGGTCAAGATGTTTCGAGTACAATTTCACATTAAAAGACGCACATGCGCAATGTGTATGGAAGGTGAACATAAAACAATTTCATTTGATATTATAGTTAAGCGTATCTAATTTTAAGTAGCTTTTAATTAATCATGCCTTATGCACATATACTCAAATAACTTTGTTTTTGCGTACAAAACGCCATATTAAATCTCAACTAATTGAAAACTCCATAAAAATTCATCCCCCTCCTCCATATTTTGTGAGATGATGGCAAATCATGTTTCTGACATCTGTGCCAAATTTTATTAAAATCAATGACGTCACTGCAGAGTTATTAACCAAAAACTAAAATCAGATGATTTTCCTAAGCAATTTTGTAGACCATCCCGGAACAAATGTGTTCGAACACCCACTGTAATTCCCATGTTCTTCTTAGCATAGTGCGCACGCTATATGAGTCACTGAAAAATAAGAATTATAATAGTGTTGTCTGAACGTTCATCTTAAGCATGCCCCCTCCCCTTTCCCCACCAAACAATGTTGGGAGAAGATATGGTGACGATGAGCATATTGGGCATGCCAACATTGTACGGGGGTAGAAGGGGGACTATTTCCAATAAGGCCTTTAAAGTGTTCGAACAATATTTTCTGAGATTGTCTGAGGGATTTCAAAAACAGTGTTTGGTACTTCACATTTGAGATCATATCTTCAGATCCAGTCAAGCGATTGCAACGCAACTTGCATATGTTATTACATATATGATATGTTATACAGCCAATTAAAAAAAGTACATTATATCTATACATATTTTAGGAATCAGTCACTTAATACACACATTTTCATTAAATTTGTGTAAATTTTCATTAAATTTGTACTAAGTTTAATCGAATAACAGGTAGAATACTTTATAAATAGGCCCAAATATTTTTAAAGATAGCAATTTGAATAGTTAAAAAGTTGACAATCTTTTTGGGAAATCATGGACTATCTTTTACATTTGCTATGGCACTAAAGGGCACGGTCAATGAAACATCACAGGGGTGTGGGATGCATATCGCTGCTATCTGTAGTAGATAGCAAAATAATGCAATGCACATCCCACAGAGCACAATGACGTGCAATCATTCAAAGGTTTCCATCACTGTCATAATCAACGCCATACATCAATATCATGGACATCATCACCATAATCAACATCATCACCATCATCATCATCATCAACATCATCATCATCATCATCATCATCATCATCATCATCATCATCATCATCATCATCATCATCATGTTTATGAGTGTTTGTGTTAAGGAAACTTTATAGGCTCGGTAGTATGCTTAAAGATCCTGGAGAGGGCAATGATAATGCTTATCATTTTGATATTTAATATTTAGTAAAATGGAAATGTTTTAAGAAAATAAGAGGAAACAAACATTAAATTGCAATATGAAACTTTATTTTTATTTTTCCTTCAAATCTATAATAGCAGATCGAGCAGGTGAAACTGTTCAAATGGGCGATTGAACATGCTGAATAGCGGGTTATGGATTTCTAGCTTGTGTGTATTTTGCGTCTGTCAGTGCTTGACCAAGATAAAGTAAGTTTATAATACTGAAACGGAAAGCGTACATTGTTACTTTGAAAACACGCAACAGTAATAGGAACATTGGTTATCATTACGCCAATATTTCTTCATCATGGCAGAGTTAAATACTCGTCAAGCTCGCTCAGTGTATCTAATAACATACAGCAGTGCGAATTTAGATATCTTTCCAACTCGTGAGAGTTTCTCTGACGCGGTTTTACAAGCGTTCAGTCAGACTCCGGCTACATCCCTTAGATGGGTATGTAGCCTGGAAGATCATCAGGATGGTAGCAAACACTACCATATGGCCATAAATTGGATCGCGTACAGCGTTGGCTGGCCGTGAAAAATAGACTACATAGCACTCACGGTATTCAGGTCCATTTTAGTGATCTTCATCACAATTACTATTCGGCTTGGCAGTACACTACCAAGGAAGACACTACCCCACTGCAAAGCAAAGATCATCCCGATCTTACCAACGATGCGCCACAGACTGAAGAAGCCAGCCTCATGCGAGCTCACAGCCGCGGTAAACGCAAGAGAGAGCGTCTGTCAGCATTTGATGTATCAGAAATAATCATCAACAAGAATATCAAGACGCGTTTGGAGTTATTTGCTCTTGCAAATGCCCAAAGACTTGCAGGGAAGACGGACATTGCAGAGTTCCTCTGCAACCGCGGCAACAGGGCTATAGATGAAGTACTTTCCCTTGCCTGGGAATTAGTCGGGGCCCAAGCCAAATTAGAAAGATCAAAAATGGCGCGTCTTCAGCTTTTAGACCAAGCACTTGAGAGTGATTGTGGGCAAGAATGCGGCGGACGGTGGCTAATGCAAGCTCGCGATATATTGGAACGCAATCAGATTGCAGAGGACACTTTCAGGAGGCTATCCTAACCCTTTTGAAAGAAGGGAGGGGAAGTACCGCAACATATTTTTGACTGGCCCTGCAAATTGTGGGAAATCATTCCTGTTACAGCCACTTACCGGTATTTACAAGGCATTCTCCAATCCAGCAACCACGTCATATGCCTGGATTGGAGTTGATGAGGCAGAAATCATCTTGCTGAATGATTTCAGATGGAGTCCACAGGTTATTACCATTTTATTAGTTTGCAAAGATCTTAATATAATGCCATTTATGCTTAGAGAGTATAGAATATGGGGATTTGTTGGTTGATGTGTAGTTTTGTTTGTTATTCACAGGTGATTGCATGGTCTGAGTTTCTTCTTCTTTTGGAAGGTGCAAGCGTCCATTTACCAGCCCCTAAAACTCACTATAACAAAGACATTCTGCTGGACAAAGACACGCCTGTATTTTGCACGAGCAGTCAAGAGATTAGATTTGTAAGGGGCGGAGTTGGAGTGGAGCGTGAGTCGGAGATGATGAGTGTTAGATGGAAGAAATTCAGTCTTCATAGTCAGATCCCAGCCGACCAGCAACGACATCTACCCCCCTGTGACCATTGCTTTGCCAAACTTCTCCTTCCAAACCAGTGATTCTTGAACCCACAAAAGTAGACCTCAAAGAATTACAGCAAAAGCAAAGAAAAGAACAAGAAATCATTAAAGAAAAAATGAAAGAAAGAAAGAAAACAAAAAGAAAAACAAAAGCAAAGAACATGCTAAAAAGAAATAAAAGAAGAAAATATAAAACTAAAAAGAAAATTAAAAATTAAAAAAGAAGAATGAAGTATTAACAAGTACAAAGGTCACTTGCTGGTCAAAATGTTTCAAGTTCAAGTTCACTTTCACATTAAAAGACACATGCGCAATGCATAAGAAACATAAATCAATTTAAACTGACATGATCAATGATTAGTGTGTGTGTGATCGCTGGCTATAGCACTGTGACAAGTTCAGGGATATTTGATGATTGTCATTATATTTGATTGCAATAAAATCAAATATAAACGCATCAAAAATGCTGCTTCCAATTAAATAAACACCGATCATTAATTAGCATTATGATACTGACCATTATAAATAGGCCTATATACAATCTCACGTGGACACAGTTCATTAAGCATCATGAGCGTTGTCTCTACAGTGTGTATTATAACTGTGTACACTGAAAGTGCGAAAGCCTATTCATGGTAAAGGTAAACCATTGCGCATCTCCCTATTGAAACACACAGTGTGGACGGTTGACCACAAAACATAAAGAATAAGAGGATTTACTTTTCTATTATATGGTGAATCGTTGGAAATACGTGCTTTTCTATGTATGTAAACCGTAATGATTCACCATTTGACCATCCTGACCATGGTGTATTTAAAATGTTTAATGAACACAATTTCACACATTAGGATGATTTTCTTAAATATTGCTCAAGTAATGTTTTATTATAAACTATTTTCTCTCTATATATACCTCTCTCTCTCGCTCTCTCTCTTGAGCCTAAAATTACCCTAAAATATCACCGAAAGCTGGAAATTTTGGCGAAAATGTTAAGAATGCTTTGGCAAACATATTTTGAAAATTTTGAAAATTTTGTGATTTTTTTATAAAAATTCAGTCCAAATTTATAAATTTAGGCCCCAAAACGTTATTTTTTTTTTGTCGCCTTACGAGTAAAATGTATTTTTGGCTAAATAGAATATTTTAACATCAGAAAATGTCTGTTCAACCTCCATGATATTCATAATTACTGTCATGTTCACATCAATATTTTGTTCTCTCCCCTCCGCTTTGGACAATACTTTGAAGACGACTGTGGGTGCTGGCGATAGTTCTATCAATAATGTCTGTTGATACTCCGCGAATTGTTGAAATGATCCTAATTTCAAAATCTTCAAAACTTTCATATTTCAATCTCCTGGATACGGCATCTTTTCGCAATTGTTCCGACGCTAAATGGAAAATGTTTTCAATGGGGTTCAGATCAGGGCTTCTTGCCGGAATTTTCAGAAGATCAGCGTTCACCCGTGCTAAAGCACGCTTTGCAGCGGCGCTGTTTTGTGATGGATCACCATCCTGCACAAACACTCTTGATCTTTTCCCCGAAGCTTCAAACATATTGTCAAAGTTACGATCAATGAACTCTTCAAAAAAGTCACCAGTCATTTTCTCGTATGGTTCACAAATTATAACCCCTTCTTGATGCGATATTGCAACTACAAAGCGGGCATGTTTACCCCCACTTCCTTCTTTTTGTCCCTTAGCTGTACAATACCGACGCAGTCCTTCACATCGTCTACGATAGACTCGGCTCCTTGGTGCTTTTGCCTGATCCAGAGGGTTAGTTTTATACGCAAAGGAGACAGCATCCAAGTAGAAAGCAACCTCTTTGCTCCAAAAGTCGGGGCATTTCTTCAAGTTTTCTCGAGCAAATGTGGCGCGTATTTTGAAGTCCTGCAGAGAAAGAACGCCTTTTTTTCGTGCCTGATACATGCGAATGCCATTCCTGTAAAGCACGTTTGACACAGTGCGAATGCTGACATCAGATTCAGAAAGTCCAGTTGCCATCATTAATCGTTTTATAGTAAATGTCCCTTCTGCTCTCCTAAGTGTCTCCACTTGACGTAGGATATACCTTTCTGTGCGCTCAGATATTTTTCTTGGTCTTCCAACAGAACTTGGTTTTGCTGATGAAAGTCGCCCTTTTTGAGATGGCGATTTCAAAGAAGATTCCGCTATTTCTTTTACGGTGCTATGTGCAATACCACATTCTCTTGCCACTTCTCTCAACGACATTCCGGCGACATTTCGTAGAAATCTGGCGTAGGCCCTTGTTTCTTCTGGAATTGTACCACTAAATACCATATTTAAAAATTATAATAGTTAATTTCAAGTTCGTAATGTGAGCAGATATAGAAAACGTTACTTAGCACCTTCATATGTCTGAATGAGATGTGGAAATGTAGCTCTCTGTACTTTGATGAAGAGTTTAAACTTAACCGGCAGAGGTCACTTACTGGTCAAGATGTTTCGAGTACAATTTCACATTAAAAGACGCACATGCGCAATGTGTATGGAAGGTGAACATAAAACAATTTCATTTGATATTATAGTTAAGCGTATCTAATTTTAAGTAGCTTTTAATTAATCATGCCTTATGCACATATACTCAAATAACTTTGTTTTTGCGTACAAAACGCCATATTAAATCTCAACTAATTGAAAACTCCATAAAAATTCATCCCCCTCCTCCATATTTTGTGAGATGATGGCAAATCATGTTTCTGACATCTGTGCCAAATTTTATTAAAATCAATGACGTCACTGCAGAGTTATTAACCAAAAACTAAAATCAGATGATTTTCCTAAGCAATTTTGTAGACAATCCCGGAAAAATGTGTTCGAACACCACTGTAATTCCCATGTTCATTTTAGTATAGTGCGCACGCTATATGAGTCACTGGACAATAAGAATTATAATAGTGTTGTCTGAACGTTCATCTTAAGCATGCCCCTCCCTTTCCCCACCAAACAATGTTGGGAGAAGATATGGTGACGATGAGCATATTGGGCATGCCAACATTGTACGGGGGTAGAAGGGGGACTATTTCCAATAAGGCCTTTAAAGTGTTCGAACAATATTTTCTGAGATTGTAGGTCCGAGGATTAGATATGGGTTTAAAATAGAGTTATAGATCAAGTTAGGGTTCCGGCTTGAGTTAGGATAGAGTGAGGCACACAGGATGCTGTAGAGGCCCATAGACAACGTGTACATAAAGACTAGGTTTTATTTTACACGTGACTATATGCCTTACATGCGCCTTAAAGCTTAAGCAAAATGCCTAGCCTAGGCCTATACTGTATTTACAAGTATAGGCCTATGTACGTTATTTAGGGCAAGAAAATCACCAACAAAATGTGCATGTGGGTCTAATTAACAAAGTGGCATGTCTATATGATCATCAAAATTGATTTTTCATCATCATTAAGCTTTCTATATGTATACGCAGGCAAGCGAAGGCTGTTGGATTTAGAAGCCCTGAAATCACAGAAACCAGCCGTAAACCCAATACTAATACCACAAGTCCCCCCTCAACCCGTTACTACCTCAACGGGTTCTAAAACATACCTTAGTAGTCGAAGAAGATGCACGTTTTCTTGCCAGGGCAAATACAGTTAAATATTGAGAAATGTAAGCAAAAAATAGCTAGAAAAGTCTCCATGACGAATATCAGATCCATAGAATTAGGTTAAATACCACTAATTATGTATTACACGGGTTTCAATGGGAAAATGCCTAATTTCGGGTGGAATTTTCTCATATTCAGAACTTTCACAGTTCAATGCCACCAATATCAGGTGAAACTATATGATTTAGATGCCAAATGATCAAAAATTCAACATAGGTTGACCTGAGACTTTTCTTGTTTTAACGCACTGAACCGTAAACACCTTAAAATGACAGTGCGCCCACGAAGCTGAAAGTTACAATATGATAGGGCGACTATTTACTAAAAACCGAAGCCGTGCGTATGAATTTTGGTACTATTACATCAAAAATGTCATATAATGAGAGAAAATGTACCATTTTGAAGCATCAAACTCTAAAAAGTATTTTTTGGCTATATAACTTGATCAATTTCAGCGATTTTAATGCAGTCTTTGCCATGAAAACAAATAGTTCCTCATCGTATTTCAATGTATCGCCCAGGCCTATTAGTGGTATTTAACCTATTTAATCTCTCAAGGACCACAAATTTCAATCAATTCACCAACCAATTTTGAACGAAATCACAATCAGCAATATCCGAATTGCATGAATATTACATTATGCATGTCAACATTTAAAATATATCTCACACCTGAATAAAAAATTGAAAGTATGGTATATCAAACATCAAAATATAAAATATAAATATTTATGTCAGAAACAAACTATATATAATCAAAAGTTGAAGTTAAAACTTTGATAACACTTTTAATCTAATCACACACATTATATGCAGAATGGTACTCAATACTATACCCAGAATTTCCAGTGTGCACAGGTTAGATTTCGACGTTGAATCAACGTTGATACAACGTCGAAGTTTCAACCTAACCTGATTTCAACCTAGAGGTTAGTTGAAATCAGGTTGAAATTTCATCATTGATACAACGTTGAAATTTCAACCTGATTTCAACTAATATCTAGTTGAAATCAGGTTGAAATTAGGTTGAAGTCCATCAGGTTGAAGTCCATTAATTTTGCAAATACAACGTGATTTCAATCGGATTTCAACGTTGAAATTGATTTCGATGTCGAAATTTCAATGTGATTTCAACGTCAGGTGTGCCCACTGGGAATGGTATTCAATACTTTTAAGCTACAATTTACAAAATGCTATCAAAACAAATATCTTTCTGGCAAGTTTAGAAATTTCTTGTGCTACCTTCTTATTACATAATTGCTCATGGTATTAATAAGTAGAGAGTCATTGTATCTGAAAGGCTCTAGTACCTGTCATTCATCAGGATGTGTTATAAGTATAATCTATAACACTTTGCGAAACCTTGTGAAATTCTCATTGGTTCCTATTTGAGTTATATGAGCTGATTATAATCGACATGCTGCTCACAAAAAAGAGACTGACAGCTGAATCAATAGATTCAAAGTCAGGTAATTCCCGGCAAATGGCAAATTTTATATACTTACCCCAAGACAGAGAAATTGAAAACACTCGGACGCAAAATTTGCATGCATGTTGGCAATCAGACACGACAACCATTTATTGACTTTTGTTTAAGACCCGCACCAGTACCTACTACAATAAACAAACAAACAAACAAACAAATTCTCAGCCGTATTATAGCCAAATATATAATAGGAGATTCTCTAATCGAGCGAATTACCCAACCCAAGACTCTAGCGAAACAACGACCAAAGGCGCAGAAAATCTCGTTTTAGCAAAACCAAATGTGATCCAAACTTGCACTCTGGTGGCCGCCACCCGAGGCTAAGTTCTGAGCGTTTGACCCCGAACCCGTGAATCATTTAATCAAATATCATGGCTAAACCAAATGTGATCCAAACTTGCACTCGGGTGGCCGCCACCCGAGGCTAAATTCTGAGCGCGGATCATTCATCAAATATCATGGCTGGAAACTCAACAATAAATTATGGTACTGGTGCATACAGATCCCACGCTCCCAAGTGGAATTCCTGAGACTCTTCAACAGGTGATCTACCTGAAGTTCGAAGGATCAAGTCTTAATGTTAGCATTCTATGACATATACATATATCATAATAAATAAATACAGAAAAGATAATTCAAAACCCAGCATTATTTTCTTTTGCTTACTGTGTGAAGTCTTTGACCTTATAAAAGACTACTTTACTGTTTTGATGACACCGGACCTGTGCCTGCATGTAACAATACGATTGTCAATTCCTGTACATATATATAGTTTTGACGACTTACTTTCCCTCTTGAACTATCATTCTAAAAAAGTTTGATACAGAACAATTATATAAATTTTATGTAGCAACATATTGAACACATGATCTAATTAAACAGTGTACATTGTAACTATGAAGATCTGAGAAAGGGAATGTTTTAGTTAATGTTATAGGTAATAGTACATTGCCTAGTTAACGTCGCTGTGTGAAAAATAACCGGCCAATATTAAAAGTACTCTTCTAAAATTCTAGACAATATAGTTTTGTAACATGTCCTAAATTTTTAGCTAATTTAGGTGTTTGGAGAGGGTCGTACTTTTGTGTTTTAGGAAGGACATGTAAACGACAGATAACACCAAAAATATGAAGAAATTATTTCCAAACCGTGTTAAGTCAAAAATCATTATGTTGCTCATTTTCAAGAATGCTGGTTTACAAAAGCACGCCATTGTCTGATTTCGTGAACAAAGCCACACATAACATTGTTTCCTTTCGTTTCCTTTATAATCGGTTACCCAACTGAAGCTATGAATACCAGCTTTATTGCGATATCGCACATGAAAACAGTCACTTG
Organism: Amphiura filiformis; assembly: GCF_039555335.1. Taxonomy (NCBI): domain Eukaryota; kingdom Metazoa; phylum Echinodermata; class Ophiuroidea; order Amphilepidida; family Amphiuridae; genus Amphiura; species Amphiura filiformis. The sequence continues at coordinate 73,150,686 of NC_092633.1, forward strand.
TGCACAACCAGAGAAGATCCGATTTAATCAGTTGAGCTGTTTCAATGAGTGTTATCTTGGTTTAATAGCTTTTAATGGGGTTAAGTCCTGCAAAGATCGAGATGAATTCTACTGTAGACATGACTGCATCATGTTTAAGGTTAGCAACTATTTTAAACTTTTGCGATTTGGGAGTTCACATCATCTTTCGAATGAGCATTGGCAAAAAATGCATGGATCATTTCATAGCAAGCGTGTAGAAGATTAAAATATCAGAGATATACTTTTGTAGGTCCTGTGGTTCTTGAGGTATGTTGTAAAGAGGGCTGAAACAACAATACTTTTGTATATAACTCATTAACAACAATAAATCAAGCAAGTTTTCAAAATATATGATTTGTAGATGAACTTTGTTGGTTGCTTCGACAAACAATACCTCATCTACCCTTAATGTACCGTATTCATTCCATTAACCACCCATGCCACTATAATCGTCTACCCAGCAACTTGACTACACATTTTAATTGTAATTTAAATGAAAAAACTCTGAGTATGGACAACATAGATCTTGATAAAGTTTTATTGTGTAGGGTTCTTGCTTGTTTGCTGTGTATGAAACTGTATATGATATTGTAAATATTTAATCATAAGAGTATTTCATTGTAACATTTGCGTATTGTAAACCTGCTTGCAAATCAGTGCTTTGTCATTGATTGAGATACCCTAAAGAAAATTCAAATATATAAATAGAATAAATAGTGCTTCACCCAGACCCCACACAACGGTAAATTGTACCCATGAACTTGCTTAAAAATTACCACCAAGAGTAATAGTGATTGGGAAGAAGATGGGTGTAAAAATACAAAGCATTGTGTTACGTCAAGCTATATTTTTGTACAAATTGGAACCTACTGTGTTGACATTGAGGGCGCTACCATGCCAAATGAAAGCTCAGAAATATAAATTGTATAAAATGAATCAATGTTGCTTCACCCAGGGCACACACAATAATACATTTCATTCATGAGCTTGTTTGAAATTAAACTTAAGAGAAGAAGCGATAGGGAAGACGAAAATATAAGTGTCCTTTTTCTTTGTCAAAATTCCAATCTAAAACTACCTTGATTGTGTTACCTCAAGCTTGCATTTTTATCAAAATTGTTCATACAGATGTGTCTTCTCATCGCAATCTGAACTTGTTAAGATTAATTTCTTGTACTTTCACCCTCTGGCGAAAATGCAGTTGTAAGAAAGAACTTTCTGTGCATTAAGTTAATAAAGGTTGATGGTTTACGCTCTTACTAAGCTGCTATTAATGCTGACAGTAGGCCTATAGACTGACATTAAAAAACTAAATATGATATAATACCTAACCTGTCTCTTTGAATAATTATTTCTCCATCATATGAAAACTATTTCATAGAATTGTTTGAAATTGGCGCTTAATGTGTGCAGATGACAAATTTGAAAACAAGAGGTTGTAACTGTATTCAAATGTACCACAGAGAGCTACAGCTTTTCAAATAAGATTTTTTTTCCATATTATTATATTAAATTGAAACATTTTTGGTATTGTGGAAAAATCAATTTAAGCCATATTATAACATTTGCTGAGGAAGACGCCCTCACTGAATTTTTAAAATTCCTTTTTTACACGATTAAATTGTACTTTATTAAACCAATATACCCTGCAAAAATCAAGACTCTATGTGCTGTAGTTTTGTCAAAATCCGAGATTTTGAATAAAACGCCGGATTCGGCGCTTTATTATTACCGGTACGATGGAATTATTAGTCGAACGCATACACGATGTTCATAACACATAGTACGTACACGGCGTGCGGGACGGTGATATACACAACAAAGGGTCGTACCACAACATGACCGAAGGAGTGGTACGTATTGGCGACATGTGCGCTGGTAGTAAATTCCAATTTTCTTTGCTTTGCCGTAGTTGTTCGGCTCAAAAATAAAAGGGATATATCTGACAGTAAAAGCTAACATTTTATGGCAAATAAATGCTGATCTATTTTGTTTGAAAATGTTATAATATGGCTTTAATTCTCTTTAGTAACGCAGCCGTTATATATATGCCTATAGCTTCAGAACTATCAATTGCATTCACATTAATTAACCAAAAAAGAATGATGGTTTACCTACGCGCATTTTGATAATCCTATTCGTCTAATGTTGTTCAATGTTAGCAACGCTGTGAGTGTTTTTAAAGAAAAATATCTAAATTTAGAAGTTGCATTTTACAGCAATAATTATGAATGGTTATTAGGCAAGAATTGTGACATGTAAAACCTGCCATTATCTTTGCACTGGATTCAAATGAATACAATTTCAGACATGCCAACTTTGAAAAATACAAATAATTTCACACCTCAAAACCAATATTTTCACAGTTAAACCATATTTTTACAAGTAGCTCACCTTATAGACCTTTTTCCCTCTATCCCACAATGCACTATTCCAGGGGGGTATGACGTAGCTCATTAACCTCATAGATCGTGTGCATCCGATGGTCTTTGCCAGGCCTTTGCAATTATTTTGTCTTAATATGGGCATACTGATTCCATATATGCGGATTATCGTAAAGGCCATCGATGTTACTAATTATGCAATTATTGAATACACGAATGATGCAGTTATGGAGCGATGCAGAACATCTGTGTAAGAGATTTATGTTTACGTCTTATTTTCATCTCCGAAAAAAAGTGAAACGGACGCCGACAAAATATCACTGCGTGTCCCGTCATTAGTTTTTCACCATTAGGTCTATAAAATGTATACAAAGTTAGGTTTCAATAGCAGGAAACTTTTTTGGGTGAGGACACCATGTCCATAAGGCATAGAAATGTTGTTGTTTTCCCCCGAAAGGTATCAGTGATCGCGCGCCATTATCGTGATTATCGGGGATTCCTTTTTTGCGATGAAGGCACCAGCCGAAATGTCCGTATTCCAGAATGTAATGAACATAACTCTGTAATCCCCCGGGGAGATGATGTATTTTGCGACACTCATACCCCCCTGGAATAGTGCATGATGGGAAAGAGGGAAAAAGGTCTATTGCCTAGTACTTTCAATCACTTACCATACCCAATTACTGCTGATTCAGTGAGTTGACGGTGGCAGATTTTCACTTTTGCAATTATAAAAATGAAATTTGGTACCATGCTTCACCAGCTACCCGACTGTTGACCTTTCTGGTCAAGCTATCAGACAGTGAAGCAGTGCTCAGATTTCGCATACAAATGTATTTTGAAATGTAGATTTGAAATACAATCAAGCAAAATGACTTGGAGTCATACGCTGAAGGTCAAATCAAAATATTTATGACAGTTTTCTAGACATCTTGGTGAAATATCGCATCCTGTAACTGATGCATTCAGGACAGGATGTGATAGCCACTCCAAAGCTGCCAAGTCCAGTTGATCCACATTCAATATTTCTTGCTAAAATTCACCACATCTCGTTGTAGACAATTCAATTCTTTTTTTAAACCAGTTCTTGACATACATGATGCAAGTAAATGAGGCTGAGCTCAATTTCCAGGATCTATGGGCTGAGGTTATATTTTATGAAATCTAAGTTAATTTTTCTTTCTAGTGCAAAAACATAAAAGTTATTTATGTCACAAACTTAAACCACAATTTATTATCAGTTTTGAAAAGAACAACAAGATATTGAGCATGAATCAGGATGTATCATGGTATGTGTTTCCCCCTCCTACCCCACAAAAAGGGATATTATTTTGCATCTATCATGCAAATTTCCGCCTTGACGTAAAAGCCACATTTGCCAACATCCACCTCATCTGGTTGTGTTGCATGCACCTATATGAGGAAGGCAACTCAGTTGTACTCTATTCTGGCCATTGACATCAAGTAATAGTGAGACTTTACATCACATGCATAATATAGTTTTAATTGCATGCTTCTTTTAAATCCAATTCAATTATGAATCTGAGAATTTACACTGGTTAAGGGCTCTGATAGCGACGTTTTCACATATATTTTGTGGGATCTGAGAGCACATCAGACATACCGAATTGCATTTTGAATACGAGGAATGTCCTTCTGATATCAAATCATTTCGGGGTTTTTTATTCACAATACAATGCACATTTTATGGCAAAATGTTTGAAATTTAATAGTCCGTGAAGTAAATTGTATTATATTTAAAATGAACTTGGTGGTTTATTAAAGCATTGTTGTTTATAACATTGTTTCATGAAGGCCAACCAAGCATGCTAGGCCGACCTACCCTCATCGGAACATAATGCAAGTGATGATATTCACTAGAACTGATCTCGATGCCCCGATTGTGTGCGCAAGACCAAGCACGAAGCGTGTGGGGCTAGTGCTAGATGTTTATAAATCTACAGTAAAAAATTGTTACATAACATTACATAAGCAGGCAATTCAGGTTCATAATGGCTGTCAATTATGGAAGGCATAACACACAATTCATTCATTTTGTGCCAATGTGTATCATAATTATAGATCCTCTCATTCATTTTGTGCGGTATCATAATATAGATCCTATCAGCTTAAATACCTTGAACTGACCTAACACACTAGTCTGGTATAAGCATGTCTGCGCCCTGCAGCTCAAACTCCCAAACAGACTTTATAGGTATGTCTAGGGCACTTGCAATCGTGAGTACCCTGCAACCTCAAATCCATGAAACACACTTTGAGCCCGATTTGCAATCAGATTACCCAAAAGCGAGTCTTATCGCGGGATATAATCGATTTCGTGCATGTGATTAATTATCCCAGGGTTTGTGTTGGTTGTTTTCAAACTAAACTACATCGCGATCGTGCGCGTTCTGCCCGCATTCTGTTAAGGGGTCATTCACTTCATGTTGCGAGACAAGTAGCGAGTACCCAGCGAGTATAAGTAAAGTTCATTACAAGCATACTTGTTGCAATTTATTGTGTGATAGTATTTAATTGTTTGCGAATTCAAGAAGGAACTTGATTTACGCTCTTATCCATGATAATTCCCAGGAATTTGGCACTTACTTAAGACACTTGCACATCCAATGTATCAAATAGATATATTGCTCAGCAAATCAGATGTTCAGAGCTGTAGCAAGTGGGTGACCTTCCACCAATTTTTGAGTAATTTGTTATATATTTCTTTATACCATGATATTAATTTTGACACAAAATCTTATTTGCCACCTCTCCCAATGTCTTTTTTTTTTTATCTTACTGCAGTCCTGCCGATGGCAATATTTCCAATCAACTAGTTCAATGAGAAAAAATGACCCTATCCAAATATGCACCTTCCCACATTACATCTACAATATAATACAATAGCAATTATGATAAATATAGTAAGTAACTTCAAATTGTCACCCCCCTTCATTACGAGATAATAACTCAAAGTCTATGCATCAAATTTTAAAATTGAAATAGCAAAAAGAAACCCAGTTTTGTTCTGCACAGACGTGCAGACTGTGCATCCATTATTTTTATTAGTTTCATTTTGCAGATTACACACCAGAGGTGGATGACTTGAATAAACAATGTGATGTCTAATATTATACTTTTTAGAAGATTGTCCATGCAACGGTTTCATCATTTGAGCCGTCCATGTATGGGGTGCTTCTGGTAATGAAATACTCATTAGTCATGAGTTTACTCAGCAAATAATAATATCATTTCAAAATTATTGCTAGGAGCCATGGGGAACTTAAAGGGACATGGCTAAGCCACAATGTTTTTACAGAGATAGAGTTGCAGAAGAGGCAATTGAAGCATCTGCATCTTCTTCTTAGCGTGTCCTACCCACGAAAAACTACCCTTTTTACGCGTTTTTATTATCGCGGATGGTGTACAGGCCACAATGGGAGTGACCCCCCCCGGCAAAAATAAAGACCTTACTTTAGGTTTGTGACAAAATTAGAGATTTTAAATTGAAACAACTGAACAAGTTGTTTAATTCATAACAATGATTAGTCAAACTTGCTTATCGCTGAAATATCTTGCAATCATTTGAAGCATAAATGGGAATTTATTATTTGGGATATACATCTTATTCAAACTTCCATACGTGAATCTTTGAAATGTCCATAGCATCTACCTCATTAACGATCGATGCATTGATGATATAGGTACTGGACTGAAATAGCAATTGTATTTGCTTACTTCATTTGTCTAATAGTGAAAACTAACATTTAGTGGAAAAATAAAAATCTTATATTTTATGGAATGCTTCTCGCCACAGACCTGTGTTCTCATCAATTCCTGAAAAAATTCAACAAAATAAAAACTAAACAGTACATACTTTAACATACTATAAAAAGCACACATGAATCTGCAGGCTTGCTTTCTACAAGGCAGGGGAAAAGATCAGATTACAACACATACTTTGTGGTATGAGCCATTATAGGTATATTATTGTTGGATAATTCAAGATTGATTTCTTAATGTGGATTTTTGTTCTGGAAGCAGAATGTTCACATCTCTGAACGTGTTTGTTCAATTCTAATGAATGGGGGTTTCTGCACCAAAATGGTAAGGTTAAAAAAATAATGTACGGTAAGTAAATTGAAACTAAAATTGAAATTGATTGTGCCTGATGACAGGGAAACTCTTTTATGCTTCATTCATCACACTTGAAGGTCTACATGGAAAGCTTATTTTAATAAAAGGCTGCTTTCTGTTTTATGTTCAAATATTGATATTTAATATATGATACCATTGATATTTTATGTATGATACCATTGATATTTATTGTATGATTCCATTGATATTTAATGTATGATACCGTTGATATTTAATGTATGATATACCTTTACAATGGCTAATTAACTTTTTCATTAATTCCCAGAATCATGTGAATATTGTGAAGTAACGATATGTACTGTCACTGTGGTAATAGTTACTGCGTATGTTGTTCTGCGAAGTAACAATGTTTCTCGTCGATACCATATTCTTGGTTAAAGTTGCAAAGGCTTTTGGGAATTACTGATACAGTCTATTATGGAGGGTCCTAAACTACTAAAAACAATAGAATTACATGGTTCGTAATTAAGGCTCCCCCTGCTATAAAGATGTGTAAAAAGCAAAGATTTGTAAATACAGATAATATGCAATTGAAGTCCTAAACTACAAAACATTATAGGATCAGCCTTAGATTGTATTTATTAGTATAAAATAGCAAATAGCATTTAACATTTACATCAGGTGAGTGTCATTTCCTTCAGTAATGTTCAGGCAACAGATCACTTGTACTACTAAGTACTGAAGTACTGAGTACCCATGTCTGAGTACTGAGTACTGAAGTCCCATGATATTGCAATACACTTTGTATCGACACCATGAGAACAGAAAAGAAAGAATGTGAATCAGGATTGTTGTTGTCTAATCCTCTAATTTTGTTGATTAGAGTATACAGAGTGACTAACATATTGAATGATAAATGGGATATTCCAGTTTAAATCCATACACCCCCATTGAAGATATGACCTTAATCTCCAACACAGGGAGTGTGAATTTCAAATAGAATCATCCATTCAGGTAACCCATTTGAAATTCACACCCCATGTGTGGAAGATGAAAGCCTTGTCTTCCATAGGGGTGTATTTTCAACCGAAATAGCCCAATATAAAATAAGACTACCAATAACATAATATTAGTGGAAATAACACAAGGCAGTAGTCACACCCAACTCTTCCTCCTTGCTGTACCTAGTATATGCCTCATTCATTGGCTTTCCTTAGGCTACCGAACAAAATACCATTAATAATTTAAGGATAGGTAAGATTGGAGTTGTAGCAAGTATGTCCTTGCTGGCACAACTATAGTTGTAGCAACTTCTGAATAGTGGTCACTACCGCAACAATTATCCTACCCTTAATAGCTTACTCTGAAATCCTAATCCTCAAACCTAACCTTACATCTGAAAATCATGTCATGTAAGATGACCTGGACCCAACGAAATTTCGCTAAGAAACAATAAAGCAATGAATATCATATAGTGCATCTTCTGAAGAAGAAAGAGGTACTTTAATCGATATAGATATCAAAGCCCTCTAGTATTGAGATTGCTGTACATTACTGTCAGCTGGCAGTAACTTGAAGTTGATCAGTACGTCAACAGCGTGGCTGAGGAAGAGAGCCGACCTGTTAGCTCCTGAAATGTCCCCATATTGTAAGTGTTTCAACTAAACTTGGCTTGAAGAAATATTTGATTAAGAATAAGGGATGAATATCCTACCTTGCCGAAGCAGCCATAGGTCTATGTTGTTGTGATTGCATATATCCTGGTTGGGGTTGGCCTGCCATTGGCTGCATCATGCCCCCTTGTCCTCCCTGTGGATGGCTGGCATAATGTTGGTTGTAGTTAGAAGACATCATGGCACCACTTGGTTCTTGCATTGGAGGCTGTTGCTGCATCATCTGCTGGTTGCCATAGCCACTGTAACCGCTTGACGTCTATGATATTAAGAAATGAACCAATGATTGTGGATTTTATTAAGATAATTTGGGGGTAGGAGGATAGAGTTAGCCTGGTACAGGAACACTGGTGGTGCTCACGGTTGTTTGATGGCATGTAAAACTGGGTCATTTTTAAGAAAAGTTGAACAATGGTGGCACTATTTATCTAACATTTTGTTTGCATCTTTACAAGGGTAGACACTTGTAAAATGGTATTAGAACATCAGCAAACAGACTAACAAATGACAAGAAAATAAAAAAAAAAACGTTTTATCATGAAACGTAAAGTACAACTCATATTATTTGGCTAATTCAAATTTAAAATATATGTAAATAGCGCGCTCAATTTTCACACAAAGGTACGGTTTATAGAATAAAATTACCACAAAAAAGCAGAAAAGGATGAATAATTTGATATAAAAAAAAAATTACTACCTAATATATGTGCATATACAGTTTATTAGTGTGATAGTAGTTGGTATTATTCAAGTCTAGAATTGAACATTATAATGTTTTGTTAGAAAAATTAATAAATGATCACATCAAACAACTGTGTGCATAATGTGGTATATTCTTAGGGTGGGTAAGAGGTGATGAAATGAGTGTTGGGATCCATGAGGCAGAGCCCCTTGTTGGTGGGGAGAGGAGGAAGAACCCTTGGTGGGGACTTCTGAAGCTATTGGTTCTGTGCACTTTTCTTTGGGCTGTCAAAAGCTATCTTTAACAACAAAAATTACTAACACTAGTAAACGGTTCCAAAAAAATAAGGCCCCGCAGACATTTTGGTGTAATCCACAAAAAACTTGAACAATTCTCTTGTTTTAATATTTGGAATATAGACTGGTTAGTTATGCATCAAGTGAGTAGGTTTTTGTTGCTATGTTTTACCATCTTCACTGAGAAATACAGCCATTTATGAAATTTTCGGCCAAAAAAAGTTGCACTTTTCTACATAGGCTTTTTCTACACACAACCCTGGAATCCTCGACAACTAATCAGTAATAAACATGTGGGTCTTCAGTAATGATTGGAATGAAGTTACTGTAGTAAACTCTACAACTGACTACTCAAGTAACCACTAAAAAAATAAACAAAATGAGGTCTTTGCACACCTGTTGACAACTTGTATGTAAATCAATAATCTCCCTGGGTTGGCAGGGGATAAAGTATAAAGAAAAATGAGCTTTAAATAGATACTAGTTATGAATAAAATATGATCTTAAATGTCTTATATTTCCTTTCAATATTTCATATGAATTAAGCCATTAGTATCTGACATCCCTACTTACACTGTGGCAACAAGCATCATCAATAGACTCTACATCCTGGATCTACACCATTACTTCCATTTCCCCATCAAAATAGGGACTTTTAAAAATATTTTTTCGTATAATTCATGTTACATAGTGGAAATGAAATATGTTTTGTTTGCTACAGTAGTACTAAACACCAACAGAGCTGTCTCAGCATATTAATAGGGAGTTAAAGATCATATACATGAGTGGGAAAAACTCAAGTAGTTTCTCACAAGCTTAGAATGGGAATCCAGATCATGAAGGTGATGGCATGAAATGAAATCAGACCATTTTCCTGTAACTGATAAATGACGAGGTCCATTATACATAATAAGCGATACCATTCCTACAATGCAAACAGCAACTATTGCTTGTTTATGCACATTAAGATGTTCTTGCACTCAAACAACAGCCCTCTTAATAAAACCCCTTAAATAGCTACGTACTGGAGGTTGTCCACCAGGCTGCATGTGATTCATTGGTGGTCCTTCCTGTTGTCTTGGGTTATAACCACCTTGAAACATTCCTGGATTACCGCCTTCCATATTGGCTGTACGCTGTCTCAGGTGCTCCTTTATTAACCGTTTTTGCATCAATTGGTACTGGAATGACAAAGAATAAAATGAAAAGAACATAATGGTAAGTAAATTATCATGTGTATGGTGGATTGATTAATAAATCACAAGTCAAAAGCATAGAATGTACAAAACAAATGAAACAAAGCAATACAAAATTGGTTGACCATTGTTGAAAAGGAAATTGCTTTTTTTTAATACAACAAAATAAATAAGTGAGCTCCGGCAAACCGACTTATGTGGCAGTCTTTAGGCAACAATAGTGAGACTGAGATACAGACACAAATATGGGGCAAATAAAAACAAAAGATACGAAATTGGAATGAAAAAAGCTTTTAACTTTGCCTCCAAGTATGCTAAATAATACACATGGTTGCTGGGCATGTTGGTCATGATAACTCAATTTTCTAAATGACCTCCTTTGGCCTGATTGGATCAGATTGTGTCATATATAACAAATTGAGTGAAAAAATATCACAACCGCAAGGGATTTCACCCAGGCACTCAATAAAAAATAATTAGGAAAGAGACTGGCGAAATGAAAAGTCCTTCTACCTAGGATTATTGGGATTTATATTGAATCTTCAAGCAAAATATAGATATGTCTGGCGACTCTGATATTATTATAAAAAACCGCTATCTGTAAATACGACTATATATCACTATACTTTAGTACACCTCAAGTTTGGTAGTGAAGATAATACTCTTTGGATGTATGAATGTAAGCTCTGTGCAGTTAACTTTATGGGCACAATTCCATACTGTGACCAGCAAAAATACACACCTACATCACTATATTGAAGGCGATCTATAAACAAAAGAAAACTATAAGGTTAAAATTGACATATTTATTTCCTGTTGCAGGTGTTTCAAAACAAGATGCCTGCTACATTAGGCACAGCAACATTTAAGGGAGTGAGCACTGGAGCACGTGCAAGCATGTGACATAGCATTTGAAAATAAAAACATCATCTTGAAATCTAAGTTTTTCTGTATCATTGCATATGGATCTATATCCATGATCAATTCAGTGATTCCCTGCTGTGCTTGAGATCTCATCTCTCACTATTTTAGCCATGCAGAGTTGATTTCCCTTGGCTTGTAGTGAGCATGGCTGCTGATCCATATAAACCTGTCTAGTCTGGTTTTTCTCCATGCTGGTACTCTAGTTTTGTCCTACTATAGGGCACTATCTGTAATTCACCAAACCATAAAATCTAAAAATCATCAAGAGTAAGGAGTGCCGACATAGTCTGTAATTGAAAACACTCAAATCGAACCAATAAGGGTGTAATTTGCCATTGTAGTCACCATTGAAGGTGTTTGTCTGAACGGAAACTTATAGCTAATGAGCTACTCTGAATCATTCATTCATTCATCTTTATTTCATTCAAATATAAAATATAACAGCACAACAATTAAACACATATATTGAATGAGGAGGTTCTCGGAAGGCCGGATGGCCTGTATTAAGAACCCCCTGTCCTAACAACAACAAAAAGTTTCAAAATAACAACAGCAACAAAAAGCCTGTTAAAAAGATGGACAATGGCCAAAAAACGTCCATAGTTTAATAGTAAGCTTATTAACTTCACATTTGTATCATGTAAAATTGTACTTAAAAGGTAATTTTCAGCATGTTCACCAGTAACTTTTTTGCCTTTGTGAGACATTTTGTAAAGAATACATTTGATAAAAGAAATCATTTTAAAACTTGGGCCATAAACTCAGGAATTGGCGATTCACGATTGCTATAACCACATTTTCATTTTGTTACAAGTAACTGTGATTTGATTTGCAATGGCTGTGAAAGGTGTATGTTTTTCATGTTTTGAAAGTGTCAGCAAATGTGAACTGCCGCTGTGTTTAACTGCAAATTTCCAATATCTTTTCCACTTTATATCACTATTATATTTTGATAACGCTTACAGATTTACATTGGCAATGTCAGAGCACTTAAAAATCAATTTATAAAGTTATATAGATTTATAGACGAATCTTGCAGCAGGTAGACTTCTTACCATATTTGTAGAAGCACCTGGAGCATTCTTTTAGATTCTTTCAAAACAGAATATGAGAATATTATGAGAAGAAACTTATTTAAACTTAATTCAGACCCATATGTATGTTGAATCTTGCTAGATGCAGTCACAGAAGAAGCAAATGTTAGGTCTGTTTAAAGCAGCAATTGGGCCATTCTCCAAGATGTCAAACAGTAACCAAGGTAACATTGAATCCTGCTGTAGACTAGAAGATTGTTCAGAAATGTTTGTATATCCATGTGATTTGATTTGACCTGATTCATCAATATTCTTAAAAATGTTAAAAACATGTTTAGTTTTATACACTGTCACCAAGGCAAAAAAAACCAGGCCAATAATAATGCAAACTTGTATGAGGCAGCAAAAACAGATTGTCAATGCAAGATAAATCACCACCAATCAGCATACAATGAAGATCCTTTGAAACATATTTGGTAGTCTTACACACAAATATATATGTTGCAGCCCCCAGGTGTACACTGCTTTAAGGAGTACCATTTCTCATTATTATATGTTCTATATTAATGATTCATTAAGCCACATATTATTGACTGATAACATCTTTGTTCATACAGATTTATGTCTACTTTGTGCTCTTTTTTAATTCATTTTCTTCTTCTTTATACCTAAAAGCAAGAAACTTTCAGCCTCAGGGTTGACATTTCTATTGAACTAATGCAGACACCGGGGACTATTTTACAGGATAAACTAAGGCAGTGAAACCTTTGTATGTGCAAATGTGCAAAATCTGGTTTCATAAAAAATAGTATATCCTACGATATGCTTGAAGTAGAGACTATATTAACTACTTCCTGAACATTAAACCTATGCCATTTGACACATTACTATCATTATGAAAACATTTCCACTCTTTCAGTTGACAAAAGTGAGCCCCCTCTGATAAACAAAGTTAATTACTTTGATCAAAACTTGTACAAAATGTGCTTCGAGATACCTTTTCAAGGGCTGCAAGTGGGTTAGTATTTCTCTGAAACAGTTTTTTGGGTTGTCTGCAAACATTTTGTATGTAACTGGTAAGCGTAAAATTGTAACATTTCCCAGGAGTAAATTAAGAGATTGGAAAGTGCTTTTGATGAGCTATAGGACCGGGCTCTAGGGTGAATGAAAATGGGTTTTTTTCAGTGCTGCCTGTACAGATCCTTTCTTCAATGAATGTTACAAGTGATAAGACCTTGAAGGAAATCACATGATGACAAAAGAGTTACCCATCTCATAAAATCCTTGTCATGTTAAGTGACATACAGCAGAGTAAATCAATGTAACAAAATTAGACAACCATACAACATATCTCATGCACAATTACCAAACCTGCGATTTGGTAGCCCAATTGGATGATTTTTGAAGCTTTTTCCTACTACTTTGGACCATTTTCCTGTCCCAAAGTTAAGAAAGAAGAAGCTGCGGCTTTTACCATTTTCTATACCATAAAACCAATGGTTAACCTTAACAACACTAAATCTCACTAAAGCTCACTAGGAAAACTGCTGCGTATGCATGCATCTCATGATATGTCATAACACAATCAGCCTAAGTCATATATACCCACGGAAAACAACCATGTTTTCAATTATTGGGTGAATTGTTGGCAATTTGTGCTGAAATTGTGTTGGCAACCCTGATCTCATACAACCTCTGCCACTGCATAACACCTCACTTTGATTTTTATTGACTTGTATGAATGGTACCAGTCGTACAAGTCACTTTAAAAGGGAACATCTACAGCATTATGTAACATCAAAGAAGTTATATTACCCTTCCCAGAATCCTCAGCAACATGATACATCACCTCATTTCATCAAATGACACACCCATTGTACAAGTTCCTTTCTTTTCATTTTGAGAATATACTGGCGAAATGGCAGTTCAGTTTGGATTAAGAAGTTTCCTTTCTCTTGACCCAGAGGCTGACAGTAGAATTGTTCACTTGATTGTTGGGAATGGCCTTCTGTTCCCATATATTTTTTTCCAATCTGATTCTCTTTTCTTTCCACATATGTCAACATGCTTTATGTATATAGGTTTTTATAGTGGCTTGAGTATTTTGTTCCATCAGGACCTAAGTGTGTCTCCGCACAAAGCAACCGTTTAAACAAACAAACAAACAAACATGGGATGTGCTCTGTTCATTGAGGTACATTTCGTTGCTGTTGACCCATGTCACACTAGATAGCACTTCAGTCAGGCATGGGAATGGCTTTTTAAAAATCTGCCTGAAAAAGTGTGTGAATTCGGCCTTAAAAGTCCCAAAACAGGCTGAAAACATAACAATGCGTAAATTTGGACAACAAAACCGCCTGAACTCAGGCAATAACCTGAAAATTCTCATGCCTGCTTCAGTACAGACAATTGGAATGGGAGAAATGCATTATGGGAAGTATAAGATATCTTTTCTGGTGTAACATGATCAAGGGAAAAATTACTCCCCAAGAATGAGTTGAATATGAAATGTGTTTACATCAGATACTACTCCATCATGCTACAATTGGATGCAAATAACATGGATAATGAATTTCTCTTTACCATGTTATAAGCAATTTATCAGTTGCAGAAAACAGTAAGAAACAAAAGAATTTTAGCATCTTTCTATCTATAATTCAAAATCAGTATTAAAACATCAGACTCGGCTACATTGATTGTGTCACGTATGCAGCAAACAGGTATGTGCCAAACTGCCATTCCACATTATGATACACAAAGCAGGATTCCGTAGTCATGTTTCATGTACACGAAAATGTGGTATGTGCAACTGAATGCATAGTCACATGAAAGTGTTTGATATTATTATTCAATATTGAACAATAAAACGTGCTCAAAACAAAGGTGCCACTATTGATTCATCAATCTTGCACTTATTTTAATTGTTTTATCGTCTCAGTTTTATGGAAAAACTAGGTTTGTTCTTTGAAAAGTCACAAATCTTTTGAACTTAAAATAGTACTGAATTTCCAACACTATAGCAACACACTTACTGCTGTTAAGTAGCATATCGATCTACTCACAAAATTAGCAGTGGTAAATAATAACTAGAGGGGGAAGGTATGCTTGCATCCATTCATATTAACGAACTACGAAATACACACCAAACAAAAAGATTAAGGGCATTAAACTTGATATGAATGTGCAAAGAGTATTATTAGCTGCAGCTTGATACCTTCAATGAAATCCAAATCGTCCAGATAGTACTAATTTTTGTCAAAATTGGTGTGATCTGAAAGTTCAATCAGATCATCAGTGTGCCAGTGTACATTAAAATTGCTTTGCTGAAGATGTTTTACTCGCCTGAAATGAGTCATTAACATGTCATCATTTGTTAAGAACCTGCTCTGGCCAAGGTATTGTGGGTGCATTGTGGGTGCCCATCACATCGCATCTTTTACACAGTAATAATACTAAAAAAAACGGTACCCACCTCTTCATTTTGTTACGAGTCGTACTTGACTCAAGGCCAAAATCACCTTTTACCCGAACTCACACGAATGCACAACACAAATAAACTGTTTGATTATGCTAACAAAATCTAAGTCTTTAATTGAAAGCACGTTATTATTGGTACAATATATGACAACAAATGCACATACACAATAATCAAATATAATCACTATTTATCTATTTTGTACTTAGCCAGCATTCTTCTTCTTGGCGATCATAAAGTTCTTGCAATGTTCTGGACGACTGATGTAATATATCCTTATTCACTTGTCCTGCGAAAATCAGCGAAGTCCTTTGAACACTTGCATTGATAAATCCTTGCGTATAAAATCCTCATACGAAAATGGTGTTACTTTCTCCCAAGTACTAAACTCCTTGCGTCGTTCTCCAAACACATTCGTAACTCTTTGCGCAGTTCTCCAAATCACTTTACTCCTTGCGCCGTTCTCCAATATTAAACTCCTTGCACTGCTTTCTCCAAACTTGGTGCTATTTCCACCTTTCACACAATATCTTCAGGAAGCAGGACTGCGATGCAGTTGTCCCCACTTATTTTGACAGTTGCGTTGAATCAAACTACCAGACTTCAGCAAGTCGACAGAAGAATATATATTCCTTTCTTGGAAGAATTACGTTCATTGACGTATTCTAGATCTTCTCCGACAACACTGGCAAATAGTAGTACTTTGACCACATAAAATATTTCTGGTTTGCAATTTCCTTTCTTTGAAGGAATTGGACTGTAAGCATATATTAGCTAGCTAGCCCAGATCAACACTATCAACTGTGTCAATAATTGTGTTTACATTTTCTTATATATCAAGCAAGGGGAAATCCCAAATATTAATAGCCAAATGTGGAAATTCCCAAGCCTTAATTATAGCATGCATTAACCTTTCTCATTACATCACTTCCTGAGGGGAATCCCCTGACATCACTTCCTTTGGGGGAATCCCGTGACATCATCTTCACTTTTTACAATCTCAGGGGTTTCCAAATATTCCAAATTAGATATGATTCAACTTGTTTTGCTCAATTTGAGAGGGAATTCCCCAAAATGTCATCACTCATGTAACTTTGTAAACAAAGATAAATAATCAAATTAAATTATTCAGGGCACATCACAATATCAATTTTATTGTTTGTTATCAATTCTATTCAATATTTTGACCACCGAAACAAGTGTGGACTTGTGTCTAATTGGAGAAGATACAAATTTCACCCCACTTTAACACTACATTTGCACTACCTCTATTGCATAAGTCTATAAACGTGTACGAATATGTTCTTTATGTAAAGCTCTATGTAAGAACACTGAAAATTGTGAATTAAACAAAAACAAGCAATGGGTCGAGCGCAAAAGATTACATGCACCAAAATAAACACTTTAACAGTAGTGTGATTGCAAACTTCCTGTATCTGGACAATCCCATGTAGATTTACAAGTTTACCTGCTACCACTTTCTGTAATTCTATGTTACATCCACTTCTGTCATAGGTCCAACCATAATCAATCACTTACAAGTATAAATCCTGCTCATCTTGCGCTCATATCAGATACCTGCATCTGGGGTATCAAAATCTAAATCTTCATCTAGCTGAGCACATTCTCTATAGATGAACAATTTTATCCATGGCACTGGGAAGGATTAATGCTTTGCCATGAATTGAAGCAAGACTTAAAATTACAACAAAAAAAAAACTTATCCCCGATTACAAATGAAATGTCCATAACACCAGCTTCCTGCGGCATGGTTGTTGATGTTTTTGCTGCATCATTTGACCATTTCCTATCCTTTGTATTATAGATATTATCTGTGATTTGCAAAACCAGAGCACCCTAAAATTCTTCAAAATTCACACTTTTCTGATGAAGACAGAATCTGATATCAAAATACATGAAGTATGGGTACTTTTATTATTGTGTGAGTGAGGCTGTCGAACTTGGAAACCATGGTTAACCTACATACACTATAGCTTGCTTGATCATCTTGTAATTGATAGGAATTGTTAGGATTTTACCACTACACCCGATAAGTAGATCTAATATTTTTGCTCTGATATTTTTGTATTTTACCATTCATATATCATGTTCTATTGCTTGCATATATTTTATGTTTCTGTACTTGTAATTTATTGCTTGCATGCTTTACAATATCAACACGTTTGAGGTTCAGTCCTTTCCCCTTGTTTCTGCTCTCCTTCTGACTGTATTTTAATCGTGTTGGTTCTGTTAATGTTTGCTTGTTTATTTTGTTGTAAAGCGCATTGAGGCTCTTCGTAATAATGTTTATTATTATAGATAGTTGACCTATCTGGTCTATATTGTGCATGTTTCAGAAAATAGACAAAGTATAGGACTTGAATTACTTGAATTTGTGATGCTTCTGGCGAGATGTCACAAGACAATTCTCAAAATAAAAGATATCGATATTAATCTCCAATGTTATAAGGCCTGCCGATTACGAGCTGATCAAACTATAGCGGTACACACTGGTGATTGCAATTTATACTTACAGAGCAAGTTATTGGCAATGTTTTATGAAATAAGCATGAGATATTATGACCAAATTGGAATATACATAATTAGGGCCTATTGATCATTTCAGTTAGACAAATTTTGTACAAAAAATCTCAGAGACATGAGATCTCCTTTAGCGTATTATGAGGGTGGCCCGCTATATCATGATATATTATGATAGTGGGTTTTTTCAGGCCTTCTGGTCATGTCCATTACATTTCTTTATGTGTGGGTTTTTGTCATGTATCTGTACTACATTTTGCAAAATAAAGAATTGAATAGTGCATAATTTGAGTGTTTAAGAATTCAATAGTTCTCCTTGAGTGGTTTGAATTGCACGGGTGTATTCGATTTGGGCATTGGTAATCTAGAAACTTAGATTACATCGAGTTAGTGCTATGAATTTATGAATACCAATCCCATCATTCAGTTACATTATGAAATGTTGAAGATATATACACTGTATTTTTGGAGAGTCTTCACACAATGTACCTTAGATATTTAATCTGACAATGTAACACTGAATTTAACTTTGTTCAAACTTACATATTTATGGATTATTCAAAGTAAGGAAACTGACGTTCACATAAATCTTCTCCATAATTATTATATCAATTTGAATACCAAAATGCGAGATGACAATTCTGCCGAAATACCTTTTCGGTTGGAAATAGATTTCATGAATTCTGAATCACATGTTGAAACTTTTATTCACAACTTCAGATAGTGGGAAATTCAGGAAGCCTGGTCCTTGCTATAAAGAAATGTGTGCTATTCCAAAATAAAGAAAATACAAAAGAATTATTGGAATATTACTATATTTGCGAACATTTTTCAAGTTTTGCAAAACTTCACCGAATTATTAGAAGCTCTACACAGCAATCTGAAACCCTATCTATGAAATAGGTAGGTCTATATATTTGAAGTGTGGTACTTTGTGCAGATTTTTCATACCACAAAAACTGAGAAGAATCAAGACTGACTGCCACCTATATTCAGGCATTGAGGAATAATTGGAGGTATTTGGAATGGGCTCACCTAAATTGAATTCAGATCTAATCACTGCTTCTGCGCAACACTCGCAGTCATGAATGCGTTTGGCGCGACGCACTGATAGCATCGAAGATGTGGCACAAACATGTTTTTATCATAAGATTTGACATAGAAATGTTTTGGTTTGTATCTGCATGTTGTCGGCAAGGACCTTGCAATTATTCCCCCATAGCTGGCAGTATTCAACGGCAGTATACAGAGCCTGGGTTCTCTCCTTCTTTATTTCTGTTCATATACAACCTGCCTATAGCAATCTCTCCACATATCCTTAGTACATAGAAAGCATATTGTGCCATGAGCTTTGTATGCTTGCAGCGCTATCTAGGCAAATTCAATCCCAGGAATATATCCAATAACTTTTACAGGTTAGTTTGAATAGCTAGCATTATTCAGAATTACAGTATTGGCATGGGTTTTTGGATGCACGTGATTGTGTCCCTGGGTTTCTTTGATGCATGTCATTGCCCTTAATTACGGTATTTGTTGGTGAAATTTCAGGATTTCATTTCCCATTTCACAAGCAACAATTACAGAAAATACAACTTTGGGGTGTTTACTGGGCTCAATCATCACAAACTGACTGACTTGATGTTGATGAAAGTACTGCTGGTGTCTTGGAACATAAATTGAAGACATCAAAGTGTAGAAAGGAAGGAAGATTGTATCACAACTCAGAATTAGTTAAAATAGTCCGATAGCAGTGTGGATTTCTATGTATAATGTATTACCAAGTTTAGCAGCTGCGTTTTATATTTCTGTGACTTCTGAGTCAATGCATTGTTAAACTTGTTAAAGTGACACAAATTGTTTTTGTATTTCTGCAAGAGTAAAAAGATACATAGTAGGAAAACAGTAAGGAGTTCCAATGTATCGCCAATCATGACAATTCATGTTATTTTTAGCTAATGCATTCAAAGTTTTAAAGAGAACAAAAACACAGCAGGAAGGCATTGAGGAGTTTGAATATATCACAAATCATGACAACTCTGTGATTTTATACTTCCTTTCAACTTGAATTTGGTAGCAATGTTGGTGCTTTTACGTGTTTGCGCCGCTAGCAGGCCGACTAATCAACCTTTGTATGTGTGTGTATAGGCTCTGTGGGATTAGGTTAGCACGATTTGATAGTGCAACCAGCGAAATTAGGCTACTATTATTAACACTAAATTGGGAAAATCATATGTTATACTGTATAAAAGGAGAAAATCAGATTTGTATGAGAATGACAGATTGCAAGCAATGCTGTGAACAACATTCTTCCGTATTTATCCCTGATAGACTAAAGTGCTTCCACAATACAACATGTTTTTCTAACCACCATAACACTTTCATTTAGTGTCTGTATCCTGTTATTTTTCTTGCTTTCTTAAGTTATTCATTGGAAAGTTGTTGTAAGAGAGAAATCAGAACATGAAATGGTTTTAAACTGCTGACTGATTGAAAAAATAAAAATACACATACATGTAATATCATTCATCGAAATGGTTAGAATCACACATAGTTTTTATAATCAAAATTCAGATTTTGGTAGTATTGGCACAAGTATACACATGCTGGCACATTTTGTAAATGATCAACATGAAAGGAATCCAATAAGACAAAAACAGCCATTTCAACTGACAATAGTATACACTTTCAACCTCGCAGCAGAAAACAACTTATGTCTATTCTGGGATTGACATTATAGAAATGAAAGTGTAAAATCATAAGTACGTTACACGCAAAGAAAACTAATATTTGTTCTTCAATTAACTTCCATGCTTGGTTCAATTGTTTTATTGAAAATGGAGTTTTTACTTAAAATATCTTGAAAGAAAAGTGTTTTAAATTTATGCCAAACCATTTTGCGATTTTTTTTCCTTGACAGCAGTAAAATTCCTATTTAATTTCACCCTGCTTTATTTTAATTTGAAAACATTGAACCCAGGACCAGGTCCAGTGACCATACACCACTATAACTAGTGCAGAACATTGAGGAGCAAATCTCTTGCACAATTTACCAAAAAATGAATCAATTGTAATATTTATTCAAATTTAGACTTCAGTACCTAGAAAACTTATTAGAATTGGGTTTTTTTTCATGGTTAACAGAAAAATCAAATTTTAGCTTTTAAAAATCAATAAAACTAGGGTAATTTGTTATGGTGGACGAAAAAATGGCATGGAATATCAAATTTGGAGCTTTTCTGAAACTGCTCATTTTAGCAAAAATCTGCCATGCTACTTGTCCTGTCTTTTACAAATCATTATGATTGTACTTGAAAGCAGCTGACTTCATATCTCCACCCTTGGAGGTTTGAAGATTTCCCACACAAAAACTTCTATGGGATCATCCTCTGTTATCAAAATACCTTAACCAAAGACTAAAAGGTATTGCTAAAAGTCTTGAGCAACAAGGGCACAAGGAATCGGCATTGCCAGGGAGTAGTAAATGAATATCGAAGCTTCTCAAGTAGAGAAAAATTTACCAAATCCAAAAAAGCAACCCAAATGGATTTTAAGAGGTTTTACTAAATCCAGCAAAGGAATATTACAAAAGAACACTTCAGGTGATTAGTGAGCAATGGCACCCTATTGGCTACTTTACCATGGTGTGTTATGGCAATTCAGAGCCTTAAAAAAAGGAGATTCACAAAGGGAAAATTACATAAAAATACTGCAGCAGCCGGCCACTTGTAAAAAATGAATAAAATAAAATAAATATGGAACCTTGTTCAGCACAGACATCCATCAAAGCTGCTCATTGTAATGTACACTGAACAAGCTACCACAATGAGCAAGGACACGATACCAAAATATAAACAGAAACATAATGATATACTTTAGTCAACTGCAAATCAAATTTAAAGCAGAGGTGATCAATGTATCTGAACCAGGTAGTCTTATTAAGTACTTAAAAAGATATGTGATTTTGGAGATTGTTCCAGGTAAACAGATAGCAAATGCTCTTTAACCAAGTGAGTTGTGAGATGTGGGTTCATGAAGCAAGTGGAGATTGGCAGAGTAGATTCTAGAGCTTTGAGGATTGTAAATTTGAATGAGATCAGACAAATATGCTGGGCAAGTCCATGACGAGATTTAAAAACAAAAAGGTAAAATCATCAATAGCTTCATAAAAAAAGCAAGCGAAAGTAGTTTCTGAGCCATTTGGCACCAAGCCGTGGGCATTGGCTAATTTTGCACCACTAAACTAACAGCTTTAGCACAAGCTGGTTGATATAAAGTAAGCCAAGTTACCTTGTCCTATGTTATAAAAATATTGTGTTCTTCACCTCCTTGTCAATATTTAGGTATAGGCTGTTTTACCGATACCTAAACGGATGCTTTTCTTATACAGATGTTTTATTGCATAACAATGAAACAAAAAATAAATACACTCTAAAACCAAGCAGTCAATCAGAAAAGAGTTTAGAAAATATAGGGAGCGTATTGTTGATCTGGATTTGTATGACAAAGTTCATTGTAATTGTAATCGCGATTACTGAATGTAGCTGCAACTTAAGAATATGACCTGGTGATATTTAACTATATATATCTTTGTGCATCCACTCTTGGTGGACTAGTATTGCCCAACTTAAAGATGGTTCAAACAAAACTCACCGGTGTGTATTACAAAGTGTCTGAACAGGCCGCGTAACAGGTAGCTCAGTAACCACCCGTTCTAGTCACGGTTTGAACTTTCAGACATGTAATTGTGCTGGTGATAGCCATTTCAGTGGATGGCCCTATATTATGGAACACTCTCCCAAGAGCTCCCAAGTCACATATGCAGTGTTTCCACTGTGGCGAGCTTCAAGACATTTCTTAAAAGCATACAATTGTTTGTTTGCCGTGTATTTATTTCTTTTATAACGCTTTGAAATCCCCAGGAAAAGGCACTTTATCAAGGGTAAAGTGAAGAAGTAACATTAGAAAGCCCTATGAACAAATCCCCCTACTCCTTTAAAATAATACTATGCGTCCAGATGCAATGACATGCCATTGAACATCTCAAGGTTTACTTAAGGGGTACTACACCCATGCATTTTTTTGCATTTTTTTGCATTTTGTGAAGAAATGAGAAAAAGAAATTGGACAAAGTGGTATGCAAAATGAAGGGGCAAATCTTCTCGTTCAATTGGTGGCATCAGTATCAATGAAGCGTACATGCTTCTAATGATATAAGCCAAAAGGTGGTACATCACTGATGTTTTAAATTCACTTCATTTTGGAAAGCTTACTATCAACGGATTTCGTTAAAATTTTGGATATGTGTTGCTAACACATTAGGGAAATAATGTTGATATGTAAAATGGGAATAAGCGGTCCCTGATCTCTTTTATGACTTCATGAACTTGGTGCTCCACAACTATCAAAAAACGAACCGGTTAAAATGCTTCTATTTTCAATGTTGAGCTATATTTTATATTTTGAACTTGCGACACTATTTCACTGAAACTTAATTAAGCCATATGTAACAGGTTACCACAACCACACTACAGCAATGTTGAAAAAGATTGTATTTTTTGTCACCCATACCACCATATTAGGTAGTTTTCCGTAAGCTTCATTTATCTGATTTTGGTAACTATTTTATATTTATTTGCCCAATTCATCTCAACTAGGCAATCTAAATTGTACTCACCATTTACATCCCAAGGTATTTTAGTATATCCACCTCACATATTTCCATTATATATCCAGTAACAGACAAAATATCAAAATTGATGCCTCATTATGACATGTATGATATCACAGACTACCACATGTTGATGCCTGAATTTGACCTGAACCAATTGACCTATAACCTGACCTTTGATGACCTTATAGCCTTTTTTAATCTCTTTTCCTAACACCACATTATAGAAGATAAATACATGGTGTACTATTAAATTGTCTATGTGGAAGAGATTAGGCCTATTTAATTTATTCAGTGTTATAATCAGTGAGTACATTTCTATAGATGGTATAACAAAGGATTTAATGTATTCTATTCATGCCCCCTACTTGAACATGTTGAAAAGAATAAATTATGGACAATTTATGGTTTGTTATGAAACACGCATCTGAGTTACCTGGATACATGTAAACAAAAAATATATAGGGCTAAATTGACTTACTATACAATGGTTTAAAAGCACCTTTTTTTATTATTATTTTATTATTTTCTTTATTTCACATGATCCGTGCATATATTGCCTAGCTATAAATGAAAAAATATTTTTTTAGACCAATCAAACCAATACATGGGTGTAGTACGCCCTTAACAGGATTCATGTAGATGTATTCCATCATTTGTTTTGACAACTCTCACACAAAGAAAGATGAATCAAACTACATGTTTTTCTACCTGGCAGTCTTTCACTATGAAAACCCAATACTCAAAAGATGCATCAAACATTTATTTTACATTAAAAAAGACAGCAAGAATTCAAAATTGATGTGTGGTTATCTTCATACAACCTAAGGCATGAACATGCATACAATGACATCAGAACATGAATCTTGATATCAATTTTCAAAAGGTACTCATGTAAACTTGGCCTTTTAAGTGCTCAATAAATGGTAGCAGAGCTTTGAATGCATGCCCGTAGCAAACAAAACAATCTGCAGCTATAGTCCATACCTCATACTTCGGGCATTGCACTTAGAAAAAAAGTCTCACAACACTGTGACGGGCATTTTTAAACACAATCTTTACAACTTCTTTGAATGACATCCCTGCAGGTTGTCCTCTATTATGGTGTCTCCTGTTTCCATGACGTGAGTGTGTTTCCAAAGATATCCATTGTTAACAGATGGCTAAGCACTGTGATCTTTCTAAATGATGGAATGTTTTGTCTTTGACCTGATGCAGTAGTAATGTGTTGTGTCCATGTGATGCTGAGTAATTTCCTCTGGTACCTCATATCAATCAAAAGCATCAATATGGTCTCATCTAAGAGCCCATCATTCAGAGGCATAATGGAGGGTGAAAGGAATCTAGGGGTTTTACAATTTTATCTTGGAGTATCAACTGATGAAACATTTAGACTTCCTCAATTTCTTTTCATGAATGGTGTACCTGATGCTTTGCCAATTCTATGGTTGATGCAACAATATATTCATAAAAACTTCAAACTTATTCATAACATTGATTGATGTAACCTACATTTCTAACTGGAGCAGAGGTGATCAAGGTTAGTTGACCAAGTTGCTGCAAGCCTCAATTCTATTCTTAATGCTCATTTAAAGCCCAAACTTTCCACTCGTTTCTTGTGGGATGGCTTCAGTTGTCATCTTCTAGGAGGGCTACATCATCAGCATAGTCTAGATCAGACCGTTTTTACCTCAGGATATCTTGAACTTGCATAGAAGGATTACAACTGTTGCTTTTAGCCAAAAAGTAGTAGAGACCATATGTCACTGTCTGACACCAGTGACAATTTCAGTTAGAAAGGAAGTCTGTTGATCCCAATGATTGCTTACATGAATAAAAAGAATTTGGGTACATCCCACATTACTATTTGTTGCTTACTTGTACAAAGAGGAAACTAATTGGCTCTGAAAGACCCTGCACATGTTTAATCTCAAATCTCGAAGATATCTTTGCCCCCACATATCCAAAAAGCAGACATTTACCCCTCTACAATTGATTTTTTTTTTTTTTTTGAATTGGGACACATTTTATAGCCTATCTAAAATGTTGACTTTGTTGCAACAAGTTTACTATTTTTTGCAGCCTTCCTGATTTATGGGGTGCATTACCCCCACCCTACAGGCCAGAACAGCATCACTGAACCACCTACAGCTGAGTTTTCTAAGATATGAACATATAATTGTGAACGGTTCAATTTTGCTCTTACTCTCCTCCTCATATTTTCTTAGTCACAGTATACAGCATAAAGTGTCGGCAGGAAGTACATGTCAGTTTTTTCAGGAGTATTAAATACAGTTCCAATGTGTTAATGCAGAAGCAATTAATTTACTTTAAATAGCGCTATTAATCAAATTATCATCAATTGATCGAATATATTGACTTAGCAACTTAACAACAAGTTTGGTTTTTTTTTGCTACCTTTGGCAGGATTTTTTTTTCGTCGCCTATGGCGGTGAATCTTTTTTTTTTTAAATTTCAATGTATACCTTTATACAGATTTGGGTGGAGAATTTTTTTACTAATCAGGGAGGCAATTTTTTTTTTCATCTCACTAGTAGTAGGGATGACCATGAAAATTTGTAGTTTCTCCTGTATTGTAGAATCATACCTTATATTAAAGAGCTCATTAAATGGAGCATTTCAGTCTTTAAATGACCTCAATAGGATAAATGGTTCTGAAGTTATGGCCAATTTTATATGCGTGTTTTGAATAGGCAGTTTGGACAGATTATGGACACCAAGGAAAAATGGCACAAAATTTAATAATTTCCAGTTTCAAATTAAGTATTTTCAAAACACACCTTTTCAGTAACCCTTGAAAATGGATTACATGATTTATAAAAATACTCACAAGAAGAAATCGTTTATAAATACGGGTTTTCATGAATGCATTCGGAGATCTGGTCTTGTGAAATTGCCTTTTTGTTCTATATTTCTTTGTACAAATCCAAGATGGCAGTCATGGAAGAAAAATTATGAACAAATTTGACGAAAATAATGTATCACCAAATTTTGACAACTTGTTATTTAAGTCACAAAACATGTAATAAATTTGATTTGTAGTGACGATTTTTTTGTGCGAGGTTTCCGAATTTTGCATCCAAGGCCCAAGAATTATCAAAGTCCAAAAAAGTGCAAAATTCGGAAACCTTGCATAAAAATTCGTCACTACAGATCAACTTAATTACATGTTTTTTTACTTAAATAAAAAGTTTTCAAAATTTGGGGATACATTTTTACACATGAGACTCATCCATGCGCTCAGTTTCTCATGGAGTGTTAGACATATGAACTATGTGAATGTTAATGACCGCTAGCTGAAGTGAAATCTACAGTATATCTGCATCAAAATTTGATTTTACTGCAAATTTTCTCTAAATTCCAAGTTATATTGGATGAGTCAAGTTTTGTATATTATAATAATATTAAACCAATTTCATGTGCAATATTAAGATATTACCATGGTCATTGCAGAGTACATTGTGCATGTAGGCCTACGGTACTGCATAATTCTGAATCCGATTAAAGAGGGTCTAAATTTCATCATCCAATATGCACCCCTAAATAGTAATGAAATTTTATGAAATTGCACATGGAATTAGATAAATATATATAGTATAGTATACAAAAAGTTTACTCACCTAATATTTCTTGGAATTTGGAGAAAATTCACAGTAAAATCACTCTTTTATACAAATAACCTGTAGATTTCACTTTAGCTAGCTGTGGACGAAAAATTATGGGGAGTTGAAACCATAAACTCGGTTTTACTAGAGGGGGACTTCCTGTCAGCTGATTGGCCAAGTTATAGATATATTGATTAATATTTGGGGGTGCATATTTGGACTTTTTCAAAACATGTTTTTGCCTATCTGACAAACAGCCTGATAATAATAATACTGGATGCATTGTGTGTGCACTCAAGCGAGATCCATTGGTCAGTTCAGTAATATCAGATATAGTCTCTGCATGGACAACCCCATTGAAATATGTGTGCGTCCAGTGCTGCATGGTAAACACAAAAGATGTCCAAATGAGTGGGCTGCTGTGCTGGTCATCCCTACTAGTAGGCAAAATTTAATTTTTTTTCCTTCAAAAAACTCCCATGTCAACCCCTGGAAATCTAATGGTGCGCCCATTTGTATCAACAATACATCCTTGTAGCAATCATATAGGCCGGGAATATAGAATCTAAATGTACTACTCAAAGTATGTTTTAGATTAAAATACCAGGTAGGTATGTTAGTACTTGTCAGAACATTATACTCCACCTGCAAAATCTACGCAAAGTTTGTTTTTACAAAAATCGAAATTCTTGCGATAGATTTGTATGGAAAGAGTTAAATATTGTCTGCAACTTTCATCTTTCAGGAAAAACATATCAGAATTCATCATCTGTGTGGCAGTGCAGCAGGTTGTGCCCATAGGGAGAATATTGCAACAACAAGGGATTCAAAGAACATGTCACCCTATTGGTGTGGAAAATTATAAAAATAGCAGGTATGACCTGGAGGCTACTTTACCTTGGTGTGTTAACTTAAAGGGTATAATAGATCAAAATATAGATGATTGATTTGAAGTATGAGCGAACATTTCACCACAGGCTATTGTAAGTATATTTACATGGTGATATACATATGTTAGGGTGAGGCAAGCAATGTGAAGCACTTTACATTTGATTTGAACCCATGGCCACAACCTACCTAACAAATACCCATTACACCCACCACCATGCCCTCAAAGATTAAACTCTGTCTGGGTGGTATCGTATCAGAGGAGTACACCATCTTACTAAACCTTTGTGATATGACCAGAACAAGTAGATTGAGGAAAATGTCATGAAAAGCCCATTTTCATATATATTTGCATCAGAACTTTAATCAGCTTTTGTTTGATGACCATTTATATGCTACCGTGACAAAAAAGGAAAGGTTATAGTGTATATATATATACTGTCATGAGAGGTTTTTGCTTTAAATTATGGTCCATCGGTGAGATCAATAATGAGTACTATTTACTTGAGGGGCGCAACCGTAAAGGCAAATAGTACTATTGATCTCACCGAGGGACCATAGCTTTAACCAGAACCTCAAATAAAGACAGTATACAGTAAGGAAAAGAATTATGGTACCAGTTGTATTCACCCCTGTATATCCTAAATAAAGACAAATATGTGACGTGTCATGTCAAAGGGAGACACTTTTGGGCAGGTTATGATCATAAGCAACATTAGACCTACCAATTGCATTATGTACCCACCACTGATCTTTTAATTGTTAGAATTCAGTCTAAACTATTATTAATATCGATATAATTGTTTCTATTTATTAATAAGATATTAAAGTATATATTTCAGCCAAAAAACAAAAACAAAATTCTTAATTAGCTGCTTAATTAGCACTTAATTTCTTAACGAAGCGCTCATATGGGCCTGTAATGCGTAACAACCGAGCTCATGCAGCCTCACCTATTTTCAATTTTCTAAGAGAATTTGAAGATAATTCCCAACAAATAGGGTATCACAGAACACAGGGGTTGATGTACATAGACCTCTCGATCACTTGTTCAAAAAAGTTCAAAAAAAGATAACTAAGTCGAAGCCAACCAATTTGCATGTACTATATGAACGATAATTGTACAAGGATTACTTGGTGACTTCAAAATTTGAAGAAAAAATTGGTCTTCGGCTTAAAAATCCAGGAAAACTTGAAAATTTATGAAAATTCAGCTCAAAATCCAAGATGGCGGCCGTAAAGTGAAAATTGTCAGAAGAAGAAAACTAAATCGAAGCCAAGCCATTAACATGTCTCACATGATAGGTAATTGCATACAGATTAATTGGGGACTTTAAAAAATGAAGAAAAAATTGGTCTTTGGTTTCAAAATGCACAAAATGGCAAAAATCCAAAATGGCGGATATACGAACAAATGATCAGGGCCAACACCTGTGAGAAAAGCTAAGACTCTAAGCAATGTCGCTGAGGCAAAGATTAAGTTGTGTAAGGATCTATTTTTTGTGAATGAAGTTTTTGTTGTAGAGTAATGTTATGTAATGGTTCCCTATGAAAGTGAGTGAAAGTTTGTTAAACTCACACCTGGATGTGAAATGTGTGAAAACATCGGCCAAAACGCTATCATATGAAATGAACAAATGATAAAGTTCAAAATAAACATCTTTAGGATGACAAAAAAATGCACCAGGAGTTCAGAGTGAGATGATTCCCATGATCAGTCCACTATTCAAGATTGGCTTCAACAGTGATTACAAGCTAAGTTTCTGCTTAAATTGCCCCCTGTAGTAACAGTATTTTTGCACTGTTATTCTTAACACTTTTACATACTAATGAACATGTGATTGGCAGTAAGTACTGAAAAAACAAAGCGGGTAGCTCTTTCCAATAATTTTGAGACCATTTTTACCAGATCAGTCCATTTTTCAAGATGCTTGTTCATAGATATTTAACAATGGACCATAGAGAAAGCATGTAATGCCCTTTGATTTCTATAGTTAACATGGTTAACATGTATAGTATTATAGGCCTACAATATATTTCATCAGATTTATTATGTTAAATGTTGTCATTATGAATTTTTTTAAATGACATTTAAGTTTCAATATCAAATCTAGGGTTCAATGTTAGCAAAAACATAGATTTCTTCATATAGATATAGATGGAAAAGCTGAAATTGCAGTGTACATCTTAGTGTATCTGCACACAAGGTCACGCTTGCACAATCACAATAGGCATATACAAAAGAATTTGCCCAGTTCTTTTGTGCTTACCTACACACAAGCAGTGTGTGCTATTTTTTGTTACTTCTGGTTGTTACACATTTGGTAGGTCTGATCTTGCTTATGACCTTATCAATTTTGAGGTTTTTACATATCTTAAATACAGAGATATTTTGCTCCACAACACCGTTTTCTCCAATGAAATCGGGCATTCCTAAGTGAAGATATTGAGTTCGTAAGTTATGGTATTATAAAATTGGAAATTGAGAAATCGGCCTTTAAAAATTTTATTGACAATGTTGAGAGTAGGAATTACCTTGAAAAAAAACACCAAGATGCCAGTTATATTCCGGTCTGAAAATATCAGACAATATTGTGAACATTAATAACATCACAAATTCGCAACAAACCCAAATTGTGAAAAAAATCAACCCGGGCAGATTTTTGGCTATTTCTCCATTTACGATCCTGCCCAAAAGTGTCTCCTTTTGACATGACACGTCACATATGTCAAAATTAAAACAAGCAGTCAATGCCTGTACTCTTTAGCTCTGATTTTTAAAAAAGGTCTTAAAAGACCTTTTTGTTGAAATTGGTTGAGTAAAGAAACGGTGATCCAAAACCTAATAAAGATACGAAATAAGAAGTTGCACTTTTCTGTTCTAATCAATGAAAGCACGACGCTAGTTTTTCGTGTTAATCAATGAAAACACGGCGTTTGTTCTCTTGTTCGCGAACGCTTTGTGTACAAATCAATAGGGCATGCAATGTGGCAAACTGTAACTTTTAAATTTGCATCTTCCTTGGGTTTTTGGATCGTCGTGTCTTTATTTCTTGAACAATTTCAACAAATGAGGTCTTAAATTCGAGTTCCAATTATGACATTATATGCCTTTGTTTAGGATATAGGCTACAGGTGGTGAATG
Source organism: Amphiura filiformis (assembly GCF_039555335.1). NCBI lineage: Eukaryota > Metazoa > Echinodermata > Ophiuroidea > Amphilepidida > Amphiuridae > Amphiura > Amphiura filiformis. The sequence goes on from NC_092633.1 coordinate 73,182,337, forward strand.
AAACTGGCACCTTAATTATTTGGCTTACTGTATATTTGTTTCATATACTTCATTAAGAGTGATATAGTTGACCTGTCTGGTTTATATTGTGTGTCTTAAATCAAGAAGATTAAGTATGGGACTTATGGGAATTATTAATTTGTGATGCTTCTGCCAAGATGTCACAAGACAATTCTCGAAATGAAATATATTGATATTAATCTGTGATGTTATACGGCCCATCGAATACAAGCCAAACTATATGTCCAAATACGGTAGTTGTGAGTGTGTGAACTCTTCCGCCACATAGAAAGCACACACACGCAAGTCATTGTTAAAAGTACTATTTACTTACGGTAACTATTTTTTTTGAACAAGAATATATTAATGAAGTATATCATTGAAAGTGATAGGAATTTAAGCAATAACAAACATCAAGATTTGAATGAGAAATCACCTCAGAACTCAAAAACAACTATTGTGACATTGTTCTCGCTTGGCTTGGTATCCTATAATGCCCATATCTCACTTCAAAGGGTGCAGTTTGTACATTCAAATAAAACCTGTGTTTTTCTTTTTAACCTTTAAATAGATATGAGACCAAACAGAGGATTTATGGCAGCAAATGCATTCAATATGATCTAGGAATGCTACTGCTATGAATTGGAATAAACATTGGAGGTATAATCAATAAATATGCAAAACCAAGGGATCTTGGATTTTGACCAGGTTCACATGCATGTTTAAGGGTAGATGAGGTATTGTTGGTCGAAGCAACCTAAAAATCTATTTTCATTATCTAGATCAATATATTATTGAAAATTAACACCTGATGTTTTGCAAAAGTTCATTCTACAGATCGTATACTTTGCAAACTTGCTTAATTTATTGTTGTTAATGAGTTATGTACGTTTTACAAAAGTGTTGTTGTTTCAGCCCTCTTTAAAACGTACCTCAAGAACCGCAGCACCTTTAAAAGTATATCTGTTATATTTGAATTCTTCTACACGCTCGCTATGAATTGAGCAATGCAGTTTTGCTATAGCTCACTACCATTCGTAATATGCTGTGACATAAATCACAACAGTTTAAAATAATTAATAACCTTAAATTTAGTACTGCTAATTGTAGGATAGGCTTTTACGTTCCATGGGCTTTTACGGTCCATGAGTGGCCAAACGGTTCCTGGTAAGCCGTATACTTCTATTACAGTATATGCAGTCTACATGTTCTCTGTTGACAAGGGCAGTCTTCATTGAACAGCTCTTCCTCAGAGCGAACAAACCTTTAATTTAGCAGATAGGCGAGGTCTGCTTGTTTTCTGTTGACAAGGGGCAGTCTTCAGTGAACGGCTCTTTTCAGAGCCACCAAAACTTACAAAATCAGCAGATAGGCGAGATCTGCTTGTTTCTGTTGACAGGGGGCAGTCTTCAGCAAACGGCTCTTTTCAGAGCCACCAAAACTTACAAATTCAGCAGATAGGCGAGATCTGCTTGTTTCTGTAGACAAGGGGCAGTCTTCAGCAAACGGCTCTTTTCAGAGCCACCAAAACCTTTATATTAGCAGATAGGCGAGATCTGCTACTTCTCTGTAGACAAGGGGCAGTCTTCATTGAACGGCTCCTTTCAGAGCCACCAAAACTTACAAAATCAGCAGATAGGCGAGATCTGCTAGTTTCTGTTGACAAGGGGCAGTCTTCAGCAAACGGCTCTTTTCAGAGTCATCAGTAGACAAGGGGCGGTCTACATGTCTCATTCTTAGGTACTTTGTCCTGAAGAAGTCAGAGCTACTCCTGACGAAAGCTTGACAGTTCTAAACTTGTCCGACGGCGAACCCGCTAAAACCTACTAATTGTTAGTACTGCTAGTTTTACTAGCAGTAAATGGTACAATCAGGTACCTGGAAGGATATCAAAATCAAAATTTGCTATATAAAAGCAATATGTAATATCATCAAGACTTTAGAACTTGAAAATCCAAGTGATTAGGATTTAGGATTAGGTTTAGGTTTTATGGGTTAGGATTAGGATTTAGATTATTATTAGGGTTAGGGTAACAAGCATACGCACACTGACACTGTTGTACGCACCCCTACACCACCACATACACAATAAAAAAGGCTGTACAATCATACATATTTTCATGGTTATTTATTTACTTATTTCCAGTGTTTCATTGGTCTGTGTTTTTATACAATTCAAAATATTATAATGATATCATCACATTTCATCATGATTCGGATTATCAATAACATTTATACTGATATATAATAAAAATCCAAGTGTATGACACCTGCCAACAATGTAAGAAACAAAGCAGTTCTGGGAATACAAGACTCGCCTATGTAAGTTTGAATGTTACGCAAGGAATTCTGATTATTATGGTTAAATATGAATAAAAGCATCCAAATCAAATGTGAAGATCATTCTCACTTTTAAACCCGTTACATTGACTCCTTTGACCACAGATAATCTATGATGACCTTGAATTCCAGCTTCAATTTCACTTGTGTTAAATTCCACTCAAAACATTGGAATTAAATCATGATTCTTGAAAGAAAATACTGAAGCTTTTTCTTTCAAAACATGCAGAGTGCAAATCGATGAGCTCGATATTTGTTTTTCCATACTTCTATTACAACAAAATCTTTGTCACCTACAGGTGATATTGTTTGTTATCTGAAACACCCGTAGACTATTTTTCTTTGGAAATATACCCATAGCCATTTCTATATAGCAAGTATTCGAAGTATTGATAGAATTTGACAACACTAGCGGTTATTGCAAACTTCAGCAAAGCTGTAAATATCCTTCTGGCCTTCATAACTTCTAAAAATCGATAATAAACACTCTAAATAATAAAGTTTTTATTTCATACACTGCCTGCATATTTGTACAAGGATTTCGTGCATAATTTAAGTAAATGGAAACAAACATTAAATTTCATAAATAATAAGACATAAATTTACCAATTTAAAATATTTCAGTTGACCATCACACATAAAGCAATTAAGGGATACCCAAACTTTGGTCAGGGAAGTGGTAATGTCATACTGTAGTATGTAGTTACGAGGGAGATCTTGAAATTAAAGCTACACCAGTAAAGTTGAGAACGATCAAATCTTTGTGGATGGGAGTCTCAAACATACGATGAGTGCACATTAAAGTTGGCATTTAAAGAGGATGATAGTAAATTCAACATAACTTGTTAAACAGTACCCCTCTACACACCACTTATAACCTGCCCTGGACAGCTTTGAAAAGGTAAAACTAATCAGAACCAAATAAAGTGCATTACAATGACTGATTGTCCCTTATTTATGCTGGAGCTTGTGTCATTCTATGCTTGAGAAACAAAAGAAATTAAATAGTGTGAAAGTTTGCATCATTTAATACAAATAGTTATAGTCACATCGTTGACACCTACATCTTACAATATATTGGTTTATATTGTTCACTCGGTGTAGGTGATGCATATGGAAAAAATTGAATCAAATACAGGAACATACTTCAAAATGTTCTGTCTACTACTGGACATCTTCAAGTATTTGCAAATAGTCGAGTCATATGGGAAGTCACACACATACACCATTTCATCTGATTTCCAATGGTAGAGGATACAACATCTTCAAGTAAAGGTTTGTTCCAGTATTTAATTTTATTTGTCAATTTATATGTGTCATTATACTTACAATAAAAAAGTTTTACCATTTAACAATACAAATATTGAATGTTTATGAGTACAGTGGTAAGAATATTTCCACGAGGCGAAAAATTGAGTGTTCCATTCAACAAAGTACTTCAAACAAGTTTGAGCAGTTTAAGCACTTACCAATGAAAATGAATAACTTGCACTTTATCCTGAACCTGTACTATGCATGCTCAAACAAAACAATAGATTGTTGTACACTTTCACTGTGACATTTTACAGCTACAGTTCCATTTACATGGTCCAAGGTTATTAGTTACAACAGAACATGATTTGTCTTGGGACAAACTTAATTTTTTCCAGTTACAGTACATTTAGTTTATATTAGATAAATGTAAATCATATTACTTCAATATCTTGTATCTTGCACACCGCCATATTCATAATTGAGTAAACACTACTGTTTCCTCACAGTATTAATTTACAAAGCTTTCTTTTATGGAACATGACTGGTTTTCAATAAATTGAGCTAGCTGTGGTGTTGTCCCAAGCATACAATGATACTAAAAGCATGACTAGACGAGACATTGTTGGTCGAAGCAACCTAAAAATCGATTTTCATTATCTAGGTCAATATATTATTAAAATTAACACCTTGATGTTTTGCAAAAGTTCATTCTACAAATCATATACTTTGAAAACTTGCTTAATTTATTGTTGTTAATGAGTTATGTACATTTTACAAAAGTGTTGTTGTTTCAGCCCTCTTTACAACATAACTCAAGAACCACAGGACCTACAAAAATATTTCTGTGATATTTGAATTCTTCTACACGCTCGCAAGGAAATGAGCAATGCAATTTTTGCCAAAGCTCACTACCATTTGCAAGATGTTGTGAACTACCAAATCGCAACACTTTAAAATAGTGTATTACCTTAAACAGGATAACAGTACAAATAGATCATGACCATAGACTGTAGTAATCATATATGCTGCCTTTTGCAGCAAAACTACTTGCACAGGAAGATTGAGTTAATAATTTTCTGTTGAAAATTATTAATTAAATGATTGCTGGCTTTTCCTCCCAACTACATACACTTTAAGTACATATCATTAGATTTATAAAGTTTACTTCGAGGAATGTTAAATATCAAAATATCTATCTTTAATAATTTGCCATAAAATTTGTATTATATCAGAATTTTTTTTTAAATCCAAAGTATTTGACATAAGAAGGACAGCCTTCGTAATCAGCATGCAATTCGATATGTCTGAGGTGCTCTCATGTCCCAGAAAAAATACTGTGCAAACGTTGCTATCCGAGCCCTTAAGCATACTCTCCCTATCCAAACTGGTCTAAAAGTTGAAAGAACATAAATTATACATCAACTTATCGACAACAAATTTAAATTACAATTTAACTAAACTTACAGTTAAAACCACATCCTTGAATGCTTTCAGAGTTGCTTGGCGAGACTAATGCATGTACGTGCAGAATATTAAACAGAACACCTGAAATTTGCAACCTATTTATTGTCCAATTAATTGTCTCAGTTATACACTTACAGACAAGCAGACATCCCATAGTCACTACACAGAGATAACGGTTGGGTAAGGGGACCATGTATCTGAATCATGCTTACATTTTCATGTATTATGTTTTCTTAAAATGCAATACGGTATACCACAGCTTCACCCAATATCTGTTTGCTCCAGAAAACCATTTTGACCTTTTCCCTGTATTGAGTCACAAGTCAAGAAAATCAATATTACCACATGTAATGGATTATCTTCAAATGATTTTCCGATCACATTACTTGCATGAGTCTAACTTAAATCTGTAACAACTACACACGAATGTACATTGTAGTGTTTGTCACTCATCCAGAAGGTGATAACTCCATTGATATGGGTAACAAAGTCTTTGACAAACATCATAACATCAATTCAATAAAACAAGATATGTTACTCACACAGCTATTGATCCCCAATCATGAACTTCAATTTGCTATATATGTAGATAGAAGATAATATGACCACTGCTGGCCTTGAAATTTGCTTGAGATAACAAAAAACTTGTACGTAAAATCACTGCCTTCTACAAATTTACGATTGTCAATTTAATCTCACAAATTGCCAAAAATCTCCCAAGCCCCTCTGATAACCAAATTTATTTCTGTGAAGTCCGTTTGAGCCATAACTATATTTGCCATAACTTGTAGCCTGGCAAACCAATTTACATTCAAGAAATGGATTATGCAACTCTTGCTCTAATTATATTTACTCTGTTTTGACTGCTTTATTTGCAATATGGAAAAATCAGTTATGCTTGAATTTCAAATAAATTAAAGTCTATGCCACAATTGTCTAATCCATTTATTAAGAAAATATGCTCATAACTCTCTATAGCATTAATGAAGCACAAAATTAGGTCAAAGAAAACAGAATTGGACAAATGTTTGCACATTAACATGCCAGCTGAAACATTCACCTTTAAAATCAATGTTTGAAAAGACTTTCACAAGAATTATATTTTCTTTTAAATAATTTAAATTTAAACTTAAGCAAACATAATTGCAGTTACAATTTGTTCCCAAGTTGTTTTAACAACATAAAAGTGCACATTCATGAATTCCTGGATAGACAAAAAGGTACATTTTTCAATATGCATGCCATCCAAGTGTGTATGAATCACAATGGAGTGTTAATATTTTTACGGAAAAGCTTCTTATTAGTCTAAGTGCTACTTTTATTCTGGCATTCGCTCACCTCCTTAGACCCCAAAAGTATCGATGCTGTACAAAACACTTGCTAAAAGGATATGAATAATAAAACAAGGGTAAAAACTACTATCCATAAAGTTTCCAATAAAAATAACCTACTTTCCTTTCACTACACACATTCTGTAAACACTTCTGTATGCGCTTTTACAAGAAACAACAGACGAGGAGAGAGAACTAGTGGCAGAGACTTGATATATAATATTATGCAATCAAGGATTCAATAAAGAATGAATAACTAGAATTTCACGATTCTTGGGTTGTGATTGATTATTATATTCACAGAATATTTGTAGGTGGGTTTTTTTTCTAGAAGTTTCCATCCTTTCCAGGTTCGTGTCCCCGGGTTGTGTCCACAACTTGGACAGATTTGACCCCAGACAACCTCTGACCTTGAATGGCCCCCTACTTACAGATTATTATCATTAAGTTCGGTTGGCATAAGTTTGTTAGAAGCAGACATGGCCAATCATCTATCTGATTCTGTGGACCAAGGAGTCTTTTACAATTTTGGAAAATTCCCTCAAAATGACCTTTGACAAAAAGAGTTGTTTCTTATGAAGTACTTTATCATGTGATTCCCCAAATTATTGAGTTTCAGACAGAACCACTACAAAAAGTGTGTGTTTTTACCTGTGATGAAGATATCCAAAGACACTTCACATATTGTAGCTAGGAACAGTAGTCTTGCATAGCAAATGACACTGAATGATTACTGTATATTTGTCATAATGTTATTTGTTTGCTTGTTTGTGTTAATTCTTTTAATAAGTTGGTTATTCTCATCGTGTTATCAATATTGAAGTATAAGATGCATTATGTATATGGCAGATTATTTATTTAATATTCACACATACATGGGCAATAGTATATTGATCTTATAGTTTTACACCAATATATATATATAAAAGTTTCCTCCAATAATGTTCTTGTAAAACTGTGTAACAAACTGTCACTTCCCTAGAGAGCCAAGCACTTGCATTTCTATGACCCAAATATAAATAGGATAACAAAATGACACCTATTGTAGTCCTGAAGAAGATATTCCTTCTTCATATTTAATAACATGGGTAGGTGCAAGTTTCTCATCTTACGATATTGTTTCTTTCTTTCCTGTTATATCATCAATTTTAGATTTAATACTGATATGGGTTGTGTTGAGGTGGTTGTGGTCCTGTTTGACCCATTGAAGGGCCCCTGGACATCTGACTTTGCAGCTGACGAACCAGATCTGCTGTTTGCTGTTGCTGGTGATGTTGTTGTGCCTGTAGGGAAAAAAGAATAGCATAAAATTTAACAACTTTTTGATAACTACTTATAAACAATTGATTGTCTCCACTCATACTATATAGAGTAAAATGCTAAAAGAAAGCAATATTCAATAAAATTAATGCAGAAACATAATTCTTCGCAAAGTAGGCATGGTTCTTAAGAGAAATGTAAAAAAAATTATAAAAAGTGCTTTCCCTAAAGGTGTTTTAATGTGTTCCTGCCAAGGGGTATAAGATTTTATTGTTTTCTCAATATAAATCTAAAAGAAGTTAATTGATCAAGCACCAGGTGGTGGTCGGTCACAATATAGCATTTATAGCCAGCCCCAGTAGCTAGCTCATCAATTTGCGATCTTTAGATGATGAGAATGTCTAATATCACCTGAATATATTTAAATTATTTATGTTGAAAACACTATTACAATTTCCTTATCAAAATATATAACTTGATTATTAAAGAAAATACCATACTTTTGTTCTTTTCTCATATGACATGATCTGATCCACTCCCACCCCAGTCAAAATTTAACTAGAAACATTGTGGTTTTCAATGCAAGGTGTCAATTGGGATGCCTCAACCATGGGGCGATTTAAATTCAGAGAAATTTAAATATCACACTGTTTGAGTGGTAAACAAACAAACATAACTTCAAATGACCTTTGACCTCCGTATGTGACCTTGGATACTACCAATACATGAAGGTGCCCATAAATGCAAGTACGACCCAAATTTGATTGCATTAAGATTTAAACTGTTTATATGAGACCAGATTTTAACCAAAAGTCTTAAATAACAGTATTTTACCCACATGAGACCAAATTTTAACTTACAAATTTGTTGACCTCAATGACCTTTGACCTCAGTATGGCCTTGAACATCACCCAAAAAATAGTAGCCAGAGTTTCTGACCATGACCCACCTATCCCGAAAATCTGAAGTCAATCCGCCCATCCATTAACGAGATGCAGTATCCAGACTGAAGGACGGAAGCACTGAAGGATGGAAAAACAGTATGCCTCGCGGTGGACGCATAAAAATTGAGTTTTGCTATTTCTAACTTGCTCAGTACCAATGCTTACTGATACCGAAATCCCATCGTTCATACTTGGTTGTAATGTTATGAATTTTTATAAGTTAATTTTCTTATTAAATCAGATCATATCATATAATGTGATTTGTCTAATATTTTATATAAATTTGCCTTATGTTACTTCAGTTTTTTATTTTGTACAACATGTTGAAGTAGATATTGTGGTGGGTGCATTGTACATCCTTAGTCTCACGTTCTTTCGACTAACAGAAGAAATCACTTTTCTCAGGAAGGAAAGTAACAAGCATATTCATTAGTTATCCAAGCCTTGCATGACCGATAGACCCTCAAATCTTGTTTTCTACTGTGCATGCTTTTCCAAGCAAAATGTAGTATCTCATAATCATGAGGAGATATTGAGTTTACCTTGATGTCTCCAAATCAATATGCAATATGTGCTATGTTATTTACTTGTACTCAACTGATTTTCACTTTGGGGGGGGGGGAGCAGACCGATTAAAACACACCTGCCTCACAAGTAGAAATCCAGTATATGTTATGCTACTTGTTTCCACATACTGATTTGTTGTTTGTTTGGAAGGGACTGATGCAATTCTAGCATGAAAGTGTCTGTTTCATGTGGCTATGGTGTTAAAACTCATTTCCAACCATGAATCAAGAGAGAATACAATGCATTACCATCTTTGACCACAGACTTTTCATTACCAGTTCAAATCCCATTTCGACCACAGACTTTTCATTTTAATTTCACTGGAAATTCAAATCCCATTACGGCCACAGACTATTCATTTCAAATTCATTGGAAGTTCCAATTCCCCAATAGCATACTACATTATTTGTCATGGACAGACACCCACTAATGACCTTTAAAAAGCAGCATAATCAAATTTCATTAACTCATATTTTTATTTGCGAATGGTTGTAAAAAGGTGTTTTAAAAAGGCAACTCAATGGAAAAGTATTATTAGCTCACTTTTCAACACTTTCCAGCCTGTAGCTAGTCATTGATTTTTAACTTATATTTTTCCACATCATAAAGGCACACTTATGGTTTTCTCAATTGATATATGTCATATATCTCAAATATGTATACAAACCAAGTAATGTTGCAGACAAGTATGGAAATAGGAACATTAATTAGACTACACGGGAAATTGTCTCCAAGGTAATTGTCTTGATCTTTTTATTCATGAAAGAAAGTTACATAAAAATACTGTTTTACAGTGGTGTAGTACATTAACCTATGAATCCATAGAGCTTCATAATACCATGCATCTAATGCTATAAACTAAAGCAACAATTTGGGGTGTTAATCATCACAAGTAACATAGTTAATTACAAATATCTTCAACTCATCTATCAATCCATTTATTTACCATCACCTGATTATAAGCACTAAATGAAGCACAACCAAGCAGATCTATATCAGGTGCAATAACACAATCGGGTAAATTTACTGATCTACCAAAAAAACGTTGACAACGTAAAGAAATCAGCAAGTTTAAAAAACCCACCTCGGCTCACTTTTTGAAACTTGGTCCCATTTGTAAAAGGTACTGATTTAAACTTTATCATATTTATATAAATTTAAAACATTTCCAGTCCAGAAGTGTTATGTATCTTTAATGTGTAGATGCGATATTAATTTGTAAGCTTTATGGAACGACCTGAAAGGTATCTTGTTCTTGCACGGTAAGCCAATATCCTATTGTGTTTTGTTTTATAATAATCATGATTAATGATTGAATTAAACAAATAACACGTAGGCTTGTAATCTTGTTGGAAACGCTGTGTTCTGTTGAAATAAAATAAAAACACTGATTTGCTGTTGGTATTTAAAATGGGACCAAGTTTCAAAAAGTGAGCCGAGGTGGGTTTTTTAAACTTGCTGATTTCTTTACGTTGTCAACGTTTTTTGGTAGATTTCTTATCTTTTTATGAATGTAGCCAAGCAGCTCCAAGCTTGGAAAGTCATCAGGTTAGGATGTGCTCCATAAAACAAATAAAATGAAAAATAGATGTTTGAAGTTGCAATTCTGGATTCATGACAATAAATAATTAAACAAAACTTTATCAGTCGTTTATTTTAAAACTTGCTTGTCACACGTGACTGTAATGTTAAGAGGCGTACACAATGATCAATATACATTTTAATATATTTTAATTATTCAAGGCAACGTAAATATGTAAAGAAAATGTAAATATGAACAACACACACCCAATGTTGACAATGCCAGAGACACAGAGAGTAAGTCCGATTTAGGCCTACTTCAAGTCGGAACTGGTAAATGCGCATTATATTTAAGCCTATACTACGGAAGCGTCTAAATGCCCTGAGTAGGCAATATAATCGTGTTTTAATGTTTGTGGTTCTTTGTAGCCCTGCGGGGCAACCTAGTTCGATATTCCTAAGCGATATATTAAGCGGCGGTTGTCGGCGATCTTTCGTGGTTTGTGGTTTTCATCAAGCCCAAGTTTATAGTTTAAACTTGTTGGATATCCATATTTCGTGGTTTCTGGTTCTTTGTAGCCATGTGGGGCAATCTAGTTGCATATCCAAATTTCGCTGATTGTGGTTCTTTATAGCCCTGCGGGCAATCTAGTTGGATATCAATATTGAGCTGCAGTTGTTGTTGATCTTTCGCGGTTTGTGGTCTTAATTTGTTGAATATCCATATTTCGCGGTTTGTGGTTCTTTATAATCTGGTTGTTGGATATCCATATTTCGTGGCTTGTGGTTCTTTGAAGCCCTGTGGGGCAATAGTTGCATATCGAAATTCCGCGGTTTGTGGTTCTTTATAGCCCTGCGGGCAATCTAGTTGGATATCACTATTGAGCGGCAGTTGTTGTTGATCTTTCGCGGTTTGTGGTCTTAATTTGTTGGATATCCATATTTCGCGGTTTGTGGTTCTTTATAATCGATTGCGCGGTTTGTGGTTCTTTGTAGCCCTGCGGGGTAATATAGTTGGATATCCCTATTAAGCGGCGGTTGTCTGCGATCTTTCGCGGTTTGTGATTTTAATTTCCCTTATCAAGCCCTGCCCTCTATCGGGAGCTAATTTATAGTTTAAGCTTGTTGGATATCCATATTTCGTGGTGTGTGATTCTTTATAGCCCTGCAGGGCAATCTAGTATATATCCAATTTCGCGGTTTGTGGTTCTTTATAGCCCTGTGGGGAAATCTAGTTGGATAACAATATTCAGCGGCAGTTGTTGGCGATCTTTCGCTGTTTGTGATTTTAATTTGTGACAATTTATAATATTTATTCCAAATATAATTTCAGTCTGAGCTGTGAACAGAGCCACTGATAAATGTGTTTTAAATGACGAAGATATCATGATAGTCAGGCATGGTGAAAGCATCTGGATGGTGAAAGTAGGCCCTAGGCCTAGGCCTAAATGTGAATAAAAAATCAAACATGTTTGTTTGATGAAAAAAATATAATATCACAATAGCATGGATGTTCGAAATGGTGTTATTCTTGATTTATGACAATAAATTGGTTAATAAAACATTAAAAAAAAGGTGGTGGGAAGTTTCGAACTTGGGCAAAACTTCATAAATGGATTAGAAGTCCATGGCCTTAACCACTTCGCCACGGGGACGTCCCGATATAACGACGTGTGAAAGTGGAGTATCTATTAATATGAATGTATGCTGTGGTCCGGAAAGAATAAAAGAATTGTGTAAAAACTTGATTTTTTGGCGAATGGGATCCAGAATTTGTATGTAGGGTATCCAGGAAATTGCTAGGGTATATTTTGAAAGTGAATCTCAAAAAGTAGTGCGACAGTGACAGCATGTATATGTATGGCTGTAGCAGTGACGAAAGATTCTGGATATCAGTATGATTTGCTATGATTTTACACTAATTTTGGCTATGAAATACCGCGTGAAATAATACAAGAATGTTTGTTTATTATCAAACAATCGGATTGACTGTAAGATTGGTGTAACTTTTTGAATTAATGAGTTATTAAAATATTACACTTTGGACAGTAAATAAGATTGAGCATGGTTTTAGATATATTTTGTACCCAGCGAAAAATATCACAGAACAATAGCGTTTTGTTTCGTGTAAATATAGTCCGCGGTGCATCTGTTTATTCTTCTTTATCAGTCGTTTTTTTAAAAACTTGCTGGTCATGCTACCGCTTGACTCTAATATTAACAAACATAGTATTTCCAGGGCGTATTGAAAGTGTCTAATTGCATTCTCTATATTATGTGAAGTGTTTTCAAAGTGTGCCCATGGCATACGATTGATTTATTTTTCTTAAAGTGGATGCATTTATATTGCTTTCATTTTCAAATATAATTTAGCAATGAAATTGACATTGTGTTTTTCTGTGGTATTTCTTAACTAGGATATTACTTGAGAAATAAATGTGTTTGCACTGAATGCGCTGATGAAAATCTATTGCACAAGTTCCACCCATGGAACACTACATATCGTCACCCTCATAACCAAAGTGCTTAAGTCATTACTACATGTTTCTCATTTGCAATTTTGATTTTCTGAGTAATAAACCCATAATTAATAAACATTTCCAGCTGCATTCTTCATTAACTTGTGGAATACATCAAAAGAGATGAATTCCACAAGTTAATGAAGAATGCGGCTGGAAATTTTATATAATTAATTTCTTTCTCAACGAGCAAATTGTAACATTTGTAACCTATAACTAATATTTGGAAGCAAACAATTCTTAGAAATCTTCTAAATGCGGTAATGGTGATTTATCTATTATTGCTATGCAATAATTTATCTATCAATCCACCTGGTTATTTGGATGTTGTCTTTACATGCCCACATATCTCTGTTGTTGCAGTAACTGTCTGTGTCTATCCTGTTGTTGCTGGGGAGTTAGCTGATGGGTCATATATGGCTGACCACCTTGAGGTCCACCTGGCATACCCGGTTGGTTCACTGTCTGCTGTACCTGCTGCATACTGGCTCGCTGCTGTAGCTGATGTTGTAGTCTGTAAAAAGTTGGAAAAGAGTTATAATGGTGTTATATATTTTGAATTTGAAAAATCACATTAATGCAGAATGGAGACTCATAGAGGTTAATGTGTGCACACCTGCTGTTTTGAAGGTATTGTGAAACACCTAAACATTTTGGTTTGCAACCTAGGGATATTCAAGGAATATGCCAAGTTATAAATGTTTCATGATACCTGTAAGATAATTGTTGCAAATCATTAATCTCATTTTCACTTTTTTTCACAAGTTAAACATGATTTTCAGTTTCCTTGTAAAATTGAATAGCCGATGAGGGACATACCCCTAGCAATCAATTACACTAGCACAATCATAAAAAGTCCATACATGTACATAGCTACCAGCATGTACTAGTATGTAAATGGTTAGAGCACATCAATAATACCACATAAGTCACAAGCAGAGGTCATTATAAAGTACATTTATGTATCACATAACGCCATCATTATAAGAGATTAATAACCTGCATGTGCATCTTTACCAATAAAAAATATGATTGGATTGTATGCATTTCATACTTCACAAGGAAATAATGAATAATGAAGCACGACTCTAACTTAAAGGATCTCTCAAGGATTTTGAACGAAATCACAATCAGCAATATCTGAATTGCATGAATATTACATTATGCAAGTCAACATTTCAAATATATCTCACACCTGAATAAAAAATTGAAAGTATGGTATATCAAACATCAAAATATAAAATATAAATATTTATGTCAGAAACAAACTATATATATTTACAACATTAACAAAAGTTGAAGTTAAAACTTTTATAACACTTAATCTAATCACACACATTATATGCAGAATGGTACTCAATGCTATACCCAGAATTCCCAGTGGGCACAGGTTAGGATTTCGACGATGAATCAACGTTGATACAACGTCGAAGTTTCAACCTAACCTGATTTCAACCATTTGCAAATGCAACATGATTTCAACCGGATTTCAACGTTGAAATTGATTTCGATGTCGAAATTTGAATGTGATTTCAATGTCAGGTGTGCCCACTGGGAATGGTATTCAATACTTTTAAGCTACAATTTACAAAATGCTATCAAAACAAATATCTTTCTGGCAAGTTTAGCATTATTTCTTGTGCTACCTTCTAATTACGTAATTGCTCATGGTATTAATAAGTAAAGAGTCAATGTATCTGAAAGGCTCTAGTACCTGTCACTCATCAGGATGTGTTATAATCTACAACACTTTTGCGAAACCTTGTGAAATTCTCATTGGTTCCTATTTGAGTTATATGAGCCGATTATAATCGACATGCTGCTCACAAAAAAGAGACTGACAGCTGAATCAATAGATTCAAAGTCAGGTATTTCCCTGCAAATGGCAACTTTTGTATACATTTCATTTCCTTTACATTTATTTCATCTTTTTATCATTATCAACAGCTCATTTAGGTGTAAAGGATGCACTCAGGATCGCATTTGTCAGGAAATTTAATTTTCACCATATCTTTTACAGTAATCAAGACAAGAATAATATGAAAGTACCATATTGATTTCATTATGTACCCAGAATCCTTTGCATCATTTCCCATCAGAGATAAGTACTTTAAGGTTAGCAACTATTTTAAACTTTTTGCGATTTGGTAGTTCACATCATTTTCGAATGGTAATGAGCATTGGCAAAAAGTGCATGGATCATTTCATAGCAAGCGTGTAGAAGAATTCAAATATCACAGATATACTTTTGTAGGTCCTGTGGTTCTTGAGTTATGTTGTTAAGACGGCTGAAACAACAATACTTTTGTAAAACGTATATAACTCATTAACAACAATAAATCAAGCAAGTTTTCAAAATATATGATTTGTAGATGAAGTAGATGTTGGTTGCTTCGACAAACAATACCTCATCTACCCTTAATGTACCGTATTCATTCCATTAACCACCCATGCCACTATAATCGTCTACCCAGCAACTTTACTACACATTTTAACTGTAATTTAAATGCAAAAACTCTAAAAAGATCAAACTTGTTTAGGAATTACTAGAGTATAGGCAACATAGATCTTGATAAAGTTCTATTGTGTAGGGTTCTTGCTTGTTTGCTGTGTATGAAACTGTATATGATATTGTAATTATTTAATCATAAGAGTATTTCATTGTAACATTTGCGTATTGTAAAACCTGCTTGTAAATCAGTGCTTTGTCATTGATTGAGCTACCCTGCCTAAAGAAAACTCAAATATATAAATAGAATAAATAATGTTTAACCCAGACCCCACACAATGGTAAATTGTACCCATGAACTTGCTTAAAAATTACCACCAAGAGTAATAGTGATTGGGAAGAAGATGGGTGTAAAAATACAAAGCATTGTGTTACGTCAAGCTATATTTTGTACAAATTGGAACTTAGTAGTGTGTTGACATTGAGGGTGCTACCATGCAAAATGAAAGCTCAGAAATATAAATTGTATAAAATGAATCAATGTTCCTTCACCCAGGGCACACACAATAATACATTTTATTCATGAGCTTGTTTGAAATTAAACTTAAGAGAAGAAGCGATAGGGAAGACGAAAATATAAGTGTCCTTTTTCTTTGTCAAAATTCCAATCTAAAACTACCTTGATTGTGTTACCTCAAGCTTGCATTTTTATCAAAATTGTGCATACAGATGTGCCTTCTCATCAGATTAATTTCTTGTACTTTCACCCTCTGGCGAAAATGCAGTTGTAAGAAAGAACTTTCTGTGCATTAAGTTAATAAAGGTTGATGGTTTAAGCTGTTACTAAGGTGCTATAATGCGGACAGTATAGATTGACATTAAAAAACTAAATAATGATATAATACCTAACCTGTCTCTTTGAATAATTATTTCTCCATCATATGTACACTATTTCATAGAATTATTTGAAATTGGCACTTAATGTGTGCAAATGACAAATTTGAAAACAAGAGGTTGTAACTGTATTCAAATTTACCACAGAGAGCTACAGCTTTTCAAAAAAGATTTTTTTTCCATATTATTATATTATATAGTTATCAATGATTAAATTAGAAATTGAAACACTTTTGGTATTGTGGAAAAAATCAATTAATTCTTTTTAGTAACGCAGCCGTTATATATATGCCTACAGCTTCAGAACTATCAATTGCATTCTTATGAATTAACCAAAAAAGAATGATGGTTTACCTACGCGCATTTTGATAATCCTATTCGTCTAATGTTGTTCAATGTTAACAACACTGTGAGTCCCCCTGTGCGCATATATGGCAGCCCCAAGATCCATAAGAAAGACACCCCGTTACGTCCAATCATCGACTACACAGGTTATATTGGTTACAATGTGTCGAGATCGCTGGCTGACATAATTAGGCAAAATCTTCCAGCAAAAGAAAGGTATGGCAATGGGCAGTCCCCTAAGTCCCATAGCGGTCAACCTGTTTATGGAATGGTTTGAGAATGAAGCCATAGCCACAGCACCTGACAACTGCAAACCCAGAATCTGGAAAAGATACGTCGACGATGTCTTAGAAGTAATCAAGAAAGGAGAAGCGGAGAATCTAACTACACATTTGAACCAAGTCGATCCCACAAATAGCATCAAATTTACATACGAGGAAGAATCAGACAATAGTATCCCTTTCCCCAACACTTTAATCACCAAGAAAGATGACGGGTCCCTTAAAATCTGCATTTACAGAAAACCAACGCACACGGATCAGTACTTGCAATTTCAATCGCACCATCCGTTACACCACAAGTTAGGTGTTGTAAGGACCCTCATCGACAGAAAAGATTCCATTGTTTCTGAAGAAATTGATCGCCAGAAAGAAACAAGCCATATAGAACAGGCACTTAATCAATGCGGCTATCCTCAGTGGTCTATCAAGAAAGTTGTTGAGGAAAAAGATCTACCGAAACCAAAGAAATCCAAACCTAGCGACGGTCAAGAAAAGAGCAAAGGCCTTGTAGTGCTACCGTACGTGGAAGGCTTATCGGAACGTGTGTCCAGAATTTTTGAAAAGCACGGTTTTGCAACATCATTAAAACCTCATTCCACCATCCGAAAAGCCCTTGTTCACCGAAGGACAAGCGAGACCCCTCCAAACAGCCGAAGCAGTGTATGAAATCCCTTGCAAGAGCTGCCCTAAAACATATATAGGGGAAACAGGTCGCTTACTGTCCACTAGGCTAAAAGAACACAAGACTGAATCAGAAACATTCCAGTCTGCCATAGCAGAGCATACTGCAACAAATAATCACGTGATTGGGTGGGAGGAGGCCAAAGTCATTGACCAAGAAGCTAACAAAACAACTTGTTGGCTCAAAGAGGCCATCTGGATTAGGAGCAGAGGCAACACCACCATGAACAAGGACGAGGGGCGTACAGACTTGATCGGATCTACGATCAGATCATCAATCGGCAAAGCAACCCAGGTGACGTCATCAAAATCCGTCACAAAGTCTGCCGATAAAATCTAGAAACACTACCACTCACCACACCAGAGTGAACAAGATTCCTGATAGGAATCGAAATATTTCTAGTAAGTACCTAATTTACTATTTGGATCTGTGTTGAGAACATTTGCCTACCAACACTGTGAGTGTTTTTAAAGAACAATATCTAAATTTAGAAGTTACATTTTACAGCAATAATTATGAATGGTTATTAGGCAAGCATTGTGACATGTAAAACCTGCCACTATCTTCGCACTGGATTCAAATGAATACAATTTCAGACATGCCAACTTTGAAAAATACAAAATCATAATTTCACACCTCAAAACCCATATTTTCACAGTTAAACCATATTTTTAGAAGTATCTCACCTTATTGCCTACTTTCAATCACTTACCATACCCAATTACTGATGATTCAGTGAGTTGACGGTGGCAGATTTTCACTTTTGCAATTATAAAAATGATATTTGGTACCATGCTTCACCAGCTACCCGACTGTTGACCTTTCTGGTGAAGCTATCAGACAGTGAAGCAGTGGCAGCAGCAGGCGCAAGAACCATACAAATGTATATTGAAATGTAGATTTGAAATACAATCAAGTAAATGACTTGGAGTCATACACTGAAGGTCAAATCAAAATATTTATGACAGTTTTCTAGACATCTTGGTGAAATATCGCATCCTGTAACTGATGCATTCAGGACAGGATGTGATAGCCACTCCAAAGCTGCCAAGTCCAGTTGATCCACATTCAATGTTTCTTGCTTGCCAGCTAAAATTCACCACCACATGCTTTTCAACATTCATCACATCTCGTTGTAGACAATTCAATCCTTTTTTTAAACCGGTTCTTGACATACATGATGCAAGTAAATGAGGCTGAGCTCAATTTCCAGGATCTATGGGCTGAGGTTATATCCCGGGCTATATTTACGAAATTTAGGTTAATTTTCCTTTTCTAGTGCAAAAAGTAATTTATGTCATAAATTGGACTAAAACCACAATTTATTATCAGTTTTAAAAAGAACAAAAATAGTGAGCATGTTTCCCCCTCCTACCCCACAAAAAGTAATATTTTGCATCTATCATGCAACTTTCTGCCTTGACGTCAAAGCCACTTTTGCCAACCTCATCTGGTTGGATTGAATTTGCCTAGATAGCGCTGCAAGCATAAAGCTCATAGCGCAATATGCTTTCTATGTACTAAGGATATGTGGAGAGATTGCTATGGAAGTAGGCAGGTTGTATATGAACAGAAATAAAGAAGGAGAGAATCCAGGCTCTGTATACTGCCGTTGAATACTGCCAGCTATGGGGGAATAATTGCAAGCAATCTGGTCCTTGCCGACAACATGCAGATACAAACCAAAACATTTATGTGTCAAATCTTATGATAAATACATGTTTGTGTCACATATTCGATGCTATCAGTGCGTCGCGTCAAATCGCATTCATGACTGTGAGTGCCGCGCAGAAGCAGTGATTAGATCTGAATGCAATTTAGGTGAGCCCATTCCAAATACCTCCAATTATTCCTCAATGCCTGAATATAGGTGGCAGTCAGTCGTGATTCTTCTCAGTTTTTGTGGTATGAAAAATCTGTACAAAGTACCACACTTCAAATATATACACCTACCTATTTCATAGATTATAGGGTTTCAGATTGCTGTGTAGAGCTTCTAATAATTTGGTGAAGTTGAAAAAACTTGAAAAATGTTCGCAAATATAGTAATATTCCAATAATTATTTTGTATTTTCATTATTTTGAAAAACACACATTAGAGTCATGCGGTAGCATGACCAGCAAGTTTTAAAAATAAACGACTGATAAAGAAGAATAAACAGATGACTATATTTACACGGAACAAAACGCTATTGTTCTATGATATTTTTTGCTGGGTACAAAATATATCTAAAACCATGCTAAATCTTATTTACTGTCTAAAGTGTCATATTTTAATAACTCATTATTTCAAAAAGTTACACCAATCTTACAGTCAATGCGATTGTTTGATAATAACCAAACATTCTTGCTGTATTTCACGCGGTATTTCATAGCCAAAATTAGTGGCAAATCATAGCTAATCATACTGATATCCACAATCTTTCGTCACTGCTACAGCCATACATGGCTGTCACTGTCGCACCACTTTTTCAGATT
The DNA here is from genome assembly GCF_039555335.1 of Amphiura filiformis. NCBI lineage: Eukaryota > Metazoa > Echinodermata > Ophiuroidea > Amphilepidida > Amphiuridae > Amphiura > Amphiura filiformis. The sequence continues at coordinate 73,202,666 of NC_092633.1, forward strand.
CACTTTCAAATATACCCTAGCATTTTCCTGGATACCCTACATACAAATTCTGGATCCCACTCGCTAACAAATCAAGTTTTGCACAATTCTTTTATTCTTTCCGGACCACAGCATACATTCATATTAATAAATACTCCACTTTCACACCTTGTTATATCGGGACGTCCCTGTGGCGAAGCGGTTAAGGCCATGGACTTCTAATCCATTTATGAATATTTGCTCAAGTTCGAAACTTCTCACCACTTTTTTTTAAATGTTTTATTAACCAATTTATTGTCATAAATCAAGAATAACACCATTTCGAACATCCATTGCTATTGTGATATTATATTTTTTTTTCATCAAACATTTTTGATTTTTTATTCACATTTAGACCTAGGCCTAGGGCCTACTTTCACCATCCAGATGCTTTCACCATGCCTGACTATCATGACATCTTCGTCATTTAAAACCCATTTATCAGTGTCTCTGTTCACAGCTCAGACTGAAATTATATTTGGAATAAATATTATAAATTGTCACAAATTAATAATCACAAACCGCGAAAGATCGCAAACAACTGCCGCTGAATATTGATATTGAGAACCACAAACCGCGAAATTTGGATATCCAACTAGATTGCTTTGTAAGGCTACAAAGAATCACACACCACGGAATATGGATATGTAACAAGCTTAAACTATAAATTAAGCTCCCGATAGAGGGCAGGGCTTAAAGGGAAAATATAATCACAAACAGCAGAAGATCGCCAACAACCGCCGCTTAATAGGGATAGCCAACTAGATTGCCCCGCAGTGCTTTCAAAGAACCACAAACCGCGAAATTTGGATATCCAACCAGATTGCCCGCAGGCCTATCGATTATAAAGAACCACAAACCGCGAAATATGGATATCTAACAAATTAAGACTTCAAACCGCGAAAGATCGTCAACAACTGCCGCTCAATATTAATATCCAACTATATTGCCCCGCAGGGCTATAAAGAACCACAAATCGCGAAATTTGGATATGCTACTATTGCCCCACAGGGCTTCAAAGAACCATAAACCACGAAATATGGATATCCAACAAGCTTAAACTATAAATTAGCTCCCGATAGAGGGCAGGGCTTGATGAGGGAAATTAAAACCACAAACCAAGAAAGATCACCGATAACCGCCGCTTAATAGGGATATTCAACTAGATTGCCCCGCAGGGCTATAAGAAACCACAGACCACGAAATTTGGATCTGCAACTAGATTTCCTCACATGGCTACAAAGAACCACAAACCAAGAAATATGGATATCCAACAAGCTTAAACTATAAATTAGCTCCCGATAGATGGCAAGGCTTGATGGGGTATAATCAATGAATATGTAAGTTTGAACAAAGTTAAATTCAGTGTTTAGATTGTTAGATTAAATATCTAAGGTACATTGTGTGAAGACTCTCCAAAAATACAGTTTATATATCTTCAACATTTCATAATGTAACTGATTGATGGGATTTGTATTCATAAATTCATAGCACTAACTCAATGTAATCTAAGTTTCTAGATTACCAATGCCCAAATCGAATACACCCGTGCAATTCAAACCACTCGAGGAGAACTATTGAATTCTTAAACACTCAAATTATACACTCAATTCTTTATTTCTCAAAATGTAGTACAGATACATGACAAAAACCCACACAAAAAGAAATGTAATGGACATGACCAGAAGGCCTGAAAAACCACCATCATAATATGTTAAAGCAAATCTCATGTCTCTGAGATTTTTTGTACAAAGTTTGTCTAACTGAAATGATCAACAATTATGTATATTCCAATTTGGTCATAATATCTCATGCTTATTTCATAAAACATTGCCAATAAGTCCTATACTTTGTCTACTGTCTGAAACATGCACAATATAGAGCAGATAGGTCAACTATATCACTCTTGATGTGAGTCTACTTTTCGGCGTGGTGGTAACAGCCTAACAATTCCCGCCAATTTAATACAAGCTGATAAAACTATAGTGTATGTAGGTTATACCATGGTTTTGAAGTTCGATAGCCTTACTCACACAATAATAAAAGTACACATACCTCATGTATTTTGATATCAGATTTTGTCTTCATCAGATTGCTTTCACAATGAAAATGTAAAGTGTGAATTTTGATGAATTTTATGGTGGTCTTGTTTGGCAAATCACAGATAATATCTGTAATACAAAGGATAGGAAATGGCCAAATGATGCGGCAAAAACATCAACAACCATGCCACAGGAAGCTGGTGTTATGGACATTTCATTTGTAATCGGGGATAAGTTTTTTGTTGTTGGAATTTTAAGCCTTTCCTCTAATTCATGGCAAAACATTAATCCTTTCCAGTGCCATGGATAAAATTGTTCATCTATAGAGAATGTGCTCAGGAAGATGAAGATCTAGATTTTGATACCCCAGATGCAGGTATCTGATAGGAGCGCAAGATGAGTAGGATTTATATTTGTAAGTGATTGATTATAGTTGGAACTATGACAGCAGTGGATATAACGTAGAATTACAGAAAGTGGTAGCAGGTAAACTTGTAAATCTACATGGGATTGTCCAGATACAGGAAGTTTGAAATCACACTACTGTTAAAGTGTTTATTTTGGTGCATGTAATCTTTTGCGCTTGACCCATTGCTTGTTTTTTTGTTAAATTCACAATTTTCAATGTTCTTACGTAGAGCTTTACACAAAAGAACATATTCGTACAGATTAATAGTATTTGATTTGTTTTGATGTTTTCAGTGGATTATATAGACTTATGCAATAGAGCTGGGCTTATAGACTTATGCAATAGAGATGGACTTATAGACTTATGCAATAGAGGTGGGCTTATAGACTTATGTAATAGAGGTAGTGCAAATGTAGTGTCAAAGTGGGGTGCAATTTGTATCTTCTCCAAGTCCACACTTGTTTCAGTGGTCAATATATATATATATACAGGCGGTATTGCTTGTTTTTTAGTATAATGTTACATTACTTGTGTAAAATGTTATTATGAAAGATTTTAAAGATTGAATGGACTTTGTTTATTACTGTGTAAAAGATTTGATGTGATGGGTATGAACCACACACAATACTGAATACCTTGGCCAGCGCAGGTTCTTAACGAATGATAACACGTTATTGGTGACTCATTTCAAGCGAGTAAAACATCTTTGGCAAAACAATTCTAAACTGGCACACTGATGATCTGATTGAACATTTCAGATCACACCAATTTTGACAAAAATTAGTACTGTCTGGACGATTTGGAATTCATTGAAGGTATCAGTGTACACCTGGGGGCTGCAACATATATATTTGTGTGTAAGACAACCAAATATGTTTCAAAGGATCTTCATTGTGTGCTAATTGGTGGTGATTTATCTTGCATTGACAATCTGTTTATGCTGCCTCATACAAGTTTGCATTATTATTGGCCTGGTTTTACAAAAGCTAAGTCAGTGAAAATAATTGGGACATTTTGCCTTGGTGACAGTGTAGCCTTGCATAAAACTAAACATGTTTTTAACATTTTTAAGAATATTGATGAATCAGGTTAAATCAAATCACATGGATATACAAACATTTCTGAACAATCTTCTAGTCTACAACAGGATTCAATGTTACCTTGGTTACTGTTTGACATCTCGGAGAATGGCCCAATTGATTCGTTAAACATAACTAACATTTGCTTCTTCTGTGACTGCATCTAGCAAGATTTAACATACATATGGGTCTGAATTGAGTTTAAAGAAGTTTCTTCTCATAATATTCTAATATTCTATCTTGAAAGAATCTAAAAGAATGATCCAGGTGCTTATAAATGTCTGTTCAGACAAACACCTTCAATGGTGACTACAATGGCAAATTACACCCTTATTGGTTCGACTTGAGTGTTTTCAATTACAGAGTATGTCGGCACTCCTTACTCCTTTAATGATTTTTTTAGATTTTATGATTTGGTAAATTACAGATAGTGCCCTATCGTAGGACAAAACTGGAGTAGCAGCATGGAGAAAAGACAGGTTTATATGGATCATCAACCATGCTCACTACAAGCCAAGGGAAATCAACTCTGCATGGCTAAAATAGTGAGCGATGAGATCTCAAGCACAGCAGGGAATCACTGAATTGATCATGGATATAGATCCATATGCAATGATACAGAAAAACTTAGATTTCAAGATGATGTTTTATTTTCAAATGCTATGTCACATGCTTGCATGTGCTCCAGTGCGCACTCCCGTAATTGTTGCTGTGCCTAATGTAGCAGGCATCTTGGTTTTGAACACCTGCAGCAGGAAATAAATATGTCAATTTTAACCTTATAGTTTCTGTTGTTTATAGATCGCCTTCAATATAGTGATGTAAATGTGTATTTTTGCTGGTATGGAATTGTGCCCATAAAGTTAACTGCACAGAGCTTACATTCATACATCCAAAGAGTATTATCTTCACTACCAAACTTGAGGTGTACTAAAGTATAGTGAAAATATAGTCATATTTACTGATAGCAGTTTTTATAATAATATCACAGTCGCCAGACATATCTATATTTTGCTTGAAGATTCAATATAAATCCCGATAATCCTAGGTAGAAGGACATTTCATTTCACCAGTCTCTTTCCTAATTATTTTTAATTGAGTGAATGGGTGAAATCCCTTGCGGTTGTGATATTTTTTTCACTCAATTTGTTATATATGACACGATCTGATCCAATCAGGCCAAAGGAGGTCATTTAGAAAATTGAGTTATCATGACCAACATGCCCAGCAATCATGTGTATTATTCAGCATATTTGGAGGCAAAGTTAAAAGCTTTTTTCATTCCAATTTCTTATCTTTTGTTTTTATTTGCCCCATATTTTTTTCTGTATCTCAGGCTGACAATTATTGGCTAAAGCCTGATTGTATCAGACTGCCACATAAGTCAGTTTGCCGGAGCTCACTTATTTATTTTGTTGTATTAAAAAAAAGCAATTTCCTTTTCAACAATGGTCAACCAATTTTGTATTGCTTTGTTTCATTTGTATTGTACATTCTATGCTTTTGACTGGTGATATATTAATAAATCCACCATACACATGATAATTTACTTACCATTATGTTCTTTTCATTTTATTCTTTGTCATTCCAGTACCAATTGATGCAAAAACGGTTAATAAAGGAGCACCTGAGACAGCATACAGCCAATATGGAAGGCGGTAATCCAGGAATGTTTCAAGGTGGTTATAACCCAAGACAACAGGAAGGACCCACGGCCGTTCGCCGCCTATGCGTGATGTCAACTTTTATCTAGAGCGCCCTCAGTTTTGACTTAAGGAGTCTTATTTGGTTTAAGTGGTGTTGGGCGATACAAAGAGTTATAATTTAAAACTACCGATACCAATTAGCACACAAAGTATAGCGGTACTGTTGACTCAAAATTCCCATACCGCCCAACCCTACATAGTTACCGAATGTAATCGGTCGCCGATAATGGCGACGAAATGTCCTTTCGAAGTTGAAAATAGCCCATTTTGATCACTAGAATAGACCCACAAAAACACTCCCAATTATATTTTATTAATTTTTTCAAGTAAACCAGAAGCTTTAGATAAAATGCTATCCAAGAGTTACCGTTCACACTCCTTAGATGCTTGATAATAGACAACTTATGTCCGTACACCATCACTAAATTCACTGCACAAAATGCGAATCATACCGTACGTTATAGCGTATTTTAGTCAGAATATTGGAACATAAAAACAGTTAATAATCATCCTCGTTTTATTTACAAGTAAAACAGATGCTAATCTTACTATAAATAGGGGAATGTTGTGGGTGTGTGAACGGAAAAGCTCCGTCAGTTTCGATCCAAATGTCGCCAAATTCACACGGGAAATCGAGGAATAGACGACAATGTGTTTAAAGTTTATTTGGTTGAAAACGGTCAAGTATTGGCCTCAAAATCAGCAAAAAAGTGAGTTTTTCGGGCAAATTTATAGCGGTAGTTTGTTTACGGACAATGCCAACCAACGCGTCCACATGTCTAGCATAAACCGCGCCGTTAGCGCGTAGGCGTACACAACGTTCGCCGCTTGACTTGCACGCACGGGTGCGGCGTGCGCATATATAGCCAACTTTCGCTCGGGGTTATGGTGATACGGGATAATGGGATAACGGGATTAGGCCTACGAAGACATAAATATCGTAAGGGCGCAGGAGGGGAAAGAAAAGAAAGAAGGGCACAAAATGGTAGGCCTACTTTGGATGGATTATAGGTCCTACGGGTACGGGGTTGTGGTTTAGGGTACGGTATGGGGTTACTAGATTACCAAGATGATTCGGAAGGAATGAGGAATTTTCAATGAGTCTACCTGTACAGTAATTCCTCCTGTTTGAGTGAACGCTTCCATTTACTCATCTAGCGGGGACCCGCGCGAAGCGCGGGTGTCCCGCTAGTGATAATAATTTGTGCGAGCATAACAGTGTCACAGTCCATATACTTTGCAGAAATGATATGACATGTACTGATAATACACGCACTATAGCCACTATACTGTACTACAGTACATACAGTACATGTACATGTAAACTCTATAGAAACCCAAAATGCACGGTCACTGGACCTCTAGATTTCCTACTTTTTATAAACGACCTCCCGGAGGGCATTGAAAGCCATGTTCGCCTATTCGCGGATGATTGCATATTGTATACCAAAATTGCTGGGCCAGAGGACGCTAGCAGACTACAAAGGGACTTGGATACATTGACAAACTGGCAGAATACATGGCAAATGGATTTTAATGCTCAAAAATGTTTTGTAATGCGTTTCACACACGCCAGATCACCTCATATATTCTCATATACACTAAACAATACAATACTTCATGAAACATCATCACATACGTACTTAGGGGTAGACATCAGCAACAATTTAACTTGGAACTCACACGTAGACAGAATTTCAGCAAAAGCAAACAGATCTCTCGGGTTTTAAAGAAGGAACCTTTACTCATGCCCAATGCACATCAAGTGCTTGTGCGCCCGATGGTAGAATACTGTTCGCCTGTATGGGACTCCCATACTCAAACCCAAATCAAACAAGTCGAAGCAATCCAAAATCGTGCTGCACGATTTGTAACTGGTAATTACAAAAGGAGATCAAGTGTAACAGCGATGAAAACAGAACTCGAATGGGAGAATCTCAGCGACAGGAGAAAAACAACAAGACTAACCATTTTTCATCAGGCAATCGCGGGTCACCTCGCAATCCCAGTGCAAAAAGCCCTGCGTCCGGTCAAACGGAGTCTAAGGCACACATCACCTTCAGCAAATAACTTCATCCCCATAACCACAAATAAAGACTGTTTCAAATTCAGCTTCATACCAAGAACCTTAATTGATTGGAACAATTTACCAAGTAATCTTACAATAATCCCGGACAAAGAAAACTTCAAAGAGGCAGTCAAAGAACATCTCAAGACATCAGCAGCAAGAAAGTAACAACAAAGCAGAAAGCGCACCACCACATCCTGTCCGGTTGACTCCTTTGGAATAGAAGGGGTGTTGGACAGTATACGTAAAGAAGAAGAAGAAAAAGTATAACATGTAGTGTGTGTGCGCCGACTGAAATCATTGTGAGTTGCGATTTTGTTGTCAAACCCTTACGAAGCATTAATTTGGTTCGTGTGAGATACGTAACGATACGCTATGACTTTTCGCTTGTTTTTACCAATCTCGATAAATTCTCCATTATATTTTGTCCTTCCGTAGTTCTTTACGATGCCGAAATATTGTATTGGTATGTTCTGATATCATCGTCGCACTCTTCCGAAGAACCAATTTGGTCCGATTTACAAATGTAACGCTACGCGATGAGTTTTAGCTTGTTTCAACCAGCTACGTAACTAAATGCTCTACGGGCCAAATTACATTACATTACATTTTTTTTGTACCGGGTTCCGTAGTTATTTACGGGTTCCGTAGCAATTTACGGGTCCGTAGGAATTTACGGGTTCCGTAGCATTTTACGGGTTCCGTAACAATTTACGGGTTCCGTAGCAATTTACGGGTTCCGTAGCAATTTACGGGTTCCGTAGCAATTTACAGGTTCCGTAGCAATTTACGGGTTCCGTAGTGAAATAGTGTATCGGTATGTTCCGATATCATCGTCGCACTCTTTCGAAGGACCAATTTGGTCCGTGTTATAAATGTAACGCTACGCGATGAGTTTTAGATTGTTTCAACCAGCTACGTAACTAAATGCTCTATTCCCGATAAAATGCTACATTGTCTAATGCCTTGTACTGGGTTCCGTAGTACTTTACGATGCTGAAATAACATACCGGTATGTTCCGATTTCATCATTAAGCTCATACGAAAGACCAATTATGTACGCAACAATACACGATAAGTTTTAGTCTATTTTAACCAGCTAGGTAACTTATTTTTACGGGGCCTAAAATCTGGAGTAAATTGTACATTTTGCTGTGTCGTACTTCTTTACGATGTTAAATAGGCTAAAATAGCGTACCGGTATGTTCAGATTCACCGTCACAGTTTATGTTTTGGTGAAAAAAAGACCGAATTTTTCCACCCGTCTACATTCGGGCCACTGACCGGGTCTTCAAGAATCGGACTTTCACTTTGGAATAGATTCAATTAAACTTACATTAATTGCTTTAGCTTAGAGACAAAATAATTGTTAAATTGAAGGTATTGGACACTTTAACTATTATATAACCATGATCTAATGGGATTTTAAGGAAGCTAAAAACTTAACTTTCAGTAAGCTTAAAAACTTAACTTTCAGTAAGCTTAAAGCGTAATATGTATTACGAGTCCATATCTTCAACGTACTCATCAGTAACGGTGGGCATTCGCTGTGTAGGCGTCTGACACGCCACAAACGTATATACGAGACTAATAGTTTACCCCCTCAGTTTTCGTTGTTTTCGATAAAAGTAGACGTTAAAAACAGCCGTGGACCACCAATGAATCACATGCAGCCTGGTGGACAACCTCCAGTACGTAGCTATTCAAGGGGTTTTATTAAGAGGGCTGTTGTTTGAGTGCAAGAACATCTTAATGTACATAAACAAGCAATAGCTGCTGTTTGCATTATAGGAATGGTATCGCTATTATTTATAATGGACCTCGTCATTTATCAGTTACAGGAAAATGGTCTGATTTCATTTCATGCCATCACCTTCATGATCTGGATTCCCATTCTAAGCTTGTGAGAAACTACTTGAGTTTCCCCACTCATGTTTATGATCGTTAATTCCCTTTTAATATGCTGAGACAGCCCTGTAGGTGTTTAGTACTACTGTAGCAAACAAAACATATTTCATTTCCACTATGTAACATGAATAATAAGAAAAAATACAAAAAAGTCCCTATTATGATGGGGAAATGGAAGTGATGGTGTAGATCCAGGATGTAGAGTCTATTGACGATGCTTATTGCCGCAGTGAAAGGAGGGATGTCAGATACTAATGGCTAAATTCATATGAAATATTGAAAGGAAATATAAGACATTTAAGATCATATTTTATTCATAACTAGTATCTATTTAAAGCTAATTTTTCTTTATACTTTATCCCCTGCCAACCCAGGGAGATTACTTGATTTACATACAAGTTGTCAACAGGTGTGCAAAGACTTCATTTTGTTTATTTTTTTAGTGGTTACTTGAGTAGTCAGTTCTAGAGTTTACTACAGTAACTTGATGTTTGATGTGATCATTTATTAATTTTTTCTAACAAAACATTATAATGTTTAATTCTAGACTTGAATAATACCAACAGCTATCACACTAATAAACTGCACATATATTAGGAAGCAATTTTTAACATATATTTTTGTTTCTATATCAAATTATTCACCTTTTTCTGCTTGTTTGTGATAAATTTATTCTATAAACCGTACCTTTGTGTGACAATTGAGGGCGCTATTTACATATATATTTTTTTAATTTGAATTAGCCAAATAATATGAGTTGTACTTTACGTTTCATGATAAAAAGTTTTTCTGAAAATTCCCTTGTCATTTGTTAGTCTGCTGATGTTCTAATACCATTTTACAAGTGCCTACCCCTTGTAAAGATGCAAACCAAATTTTAGATAAATAGTACCACCATTGTTCAACTTTTCTTAAAAATGACTCAGTTTTACATGCCATCAAACAACCGTGAGCACCACCAGTGTTCCTGTACCAGGCTAACTCTATCCTCCTACCCTCATATTATCTTAATAAAATCCACAATGTTTATTTCTTAATATCATAGACGTCAAGCGGTTACAGTGGCTATGGCAACCAGCAGATGATGCAGCAGCAACCTCCAATGCAAGAACCAAGTGGTGCCATGATGTCTTCTAACTACAACCAACATTATGCCAGCCATCCACAGGGAGGACAAGGGGGCATGATGCAGCCAATGGCAGGCCAACCCCAACCAGGATATATGCAATCACAACAACATAGACCTATGGCTGCTTCGGCAAGGTAGGATATTCATCCCTTATTCTTAATCAAATATTTCTTCAAGCCAAGTTGGTATCATACATTAAATATCAATGGTATCATACATTATATATCAATGGTATCATACATTAAATATCAATGGTATCATACATTAAATATCAATGGTATCATACATTAAATATCAATGGTATCATACATTAAATATCAATGGTATCATACATTAAATATCAATAGTATCATACATTAAATATCAATGGTATCATACACTAAATATCAATGGTATCATACACTAAATATCAATGGTATCATACATTAAATATCAATGGTATCATACATTAAATATCAATGGTATCATACATTAAATATCAATGGTATCATACATTAAATATCAGGGGTATCATACATTAAATATCAATGATATCATACATTAAATATCAATATTTAAACATAAAACAGAAAGCAGCCTTTTATTAAAATAAGCTTCAAGTGTGATGAATGAAGCATAAAGGAGTTCCCCTGTCATCAGGCACAATCAATTTCAATTTTAGTTTGTATTTACTTACTGTACATTATTTTTTGAACCTTACCATTTTGGTGCAGAAACCCCCATTTATTAGAATTGAACAAACACGTTCAGAGATGTGAACATTCTGCTTCCAGAACAAAAATCCACATTAAGAAATCAATTTTGAATTATTCAACAATAATATACTTATAATGGCTCATACCACAAAGTATGTGTTGTAATCTGATCTTTTCCCCTGCCTTGTAGAAAGCAAGCCTACAGATTCATGTGTGCTTTTTATAGTATGTTAAAGTATGTCTGTGACGAGAAACATTCCATAAAATACAAGATTTTTATTTTTCCACTAAATGTTAGTTTTCACTATTAGACAAATGAAGTAAGCAAATACAATTGCTATTTCAGTCCAGTATATCATCAATGCGTCGATCGTTAATGAGGTAGCACGGCCCTGCAAGGTGCTAACACTTCAAAGTGTTCATAGTTCTGGTCGCTAGGGTTCAAATCCCCGCACGGGCATGGAATCCTACGTAATATTTATCATGTTCGCTTCCATCTAGCGATCAATAACCTGAATAACCATTGTGTAATTCAATTCAATGCACAAGCTCATACACATGTGGTTCTTTGATGTCAATCGCATACAATATTACCCGTGATCAATAATGAACGTTGGTCAAAAGACGAGCTTACTAAAGTGAAAAATTATGAACATGCAGATTCATCATTTATGCATATTGCCTTGAAAATCATACAAAGCAACTGCTTGATCAACCCAAATGATTTTATTAGCGTTATTTCTAAACCAAATTTCAAAACCACAAAGTGTTTTACCTGACTTTTGACCCAGAAATGTATGAATTTGATAAGAAATTGTGATGAAAAATAATATTTTACAAGTCAGATTCAGAAAGAGAAAATCTCATTACACACGTTAATTACATCACAATCCAAACATAGATGGTTAAGTTCATGGAGAATGTTACAAACTGTTGTATCTTTTGCCATATTGTTTTTCTATAGGGAATAATGTTTTATCGTTAAAATCGGACATGAAAACCTATCAAAAACATAACAAAAACGTGCATCGCTATTTGTATGCATGAAACAAATTATAAGAATTGTACAGAAGTGACCTAACACTTATGAAGGCTGTATCTTGAGAAAGCGCATGGTCTGATGCTAGAATCTTGGCAAGGACACTCTGGTGAAATAAAGAAAATATATGTGATTGATTTTGTGTGACTTTTGAGCGTTAAATGTTTCAAAATTTAAAAATGAACAAAATGCGAGTAACTATGATGTCATCAACATGACAATAATATTCATGATAAATAATTATTGCTCCCTAAAACAGAAATGGTTAACAAATGGTTTGAATACATCGCACGACCTTATAGTAACTGTATCTAAAAATTTGTGCAAGTTACTTGTCAATTTTCGCCAGAAACGAGCTTTTTCTACGGTTACTGCCCAGCTCATTAGCGCGATATGGGATTTTCTTTACCTCAATGCTTTACCTCGAGTTTACTGCCCTCTGTTGACGACAGGGCTTCGAACTCTTATCAAGGCGATCTAAGAAGTGCAGGGCCGTGGTAGATGCTATGGACATTTCAAAGATTCACGTATGGAAATTTGAATAAGATGTATATCCCAAATAATAAATGTCCATTTATGCTTCAATGATTGCAAGGTATTTCAGCGATAAGCAAGTTTGACTAATCATTGTTATGAATTAAACAACTTGTTTCAATTAAAAATCTCTGATTTTCTCACAAACACAACACCTAAAGTAAGGTCTTGATTTTTGCCCGGGGGGGGGGTCACTCCCATTGTGGCCTGTACACCATCCGCGATAATAAAAACACGTAAAAAGGGTAGTTTTTCGTGGGTAGGTACGATACACGCGTATCGTGTTTAGGGTGTTAAAAACATGAAATATTGGAAAAAAGGGTAGCAAAATTGCAAAGCTTGCAGCAAAATAGCCACAACAGCAAATTGGAAATGTGTATTAATTTAAAACTTAGAACAAACTAAAGATAAGTCTTCACTCCATCTATTTTTAGAGTTTCATAAAAATTTTACCATTTCTTATGTATTTCTTTATTTTTTGAAAATTACCTAAATTTTTCCACATTATAATTTTTTTGCCAACATGGAATGTGCTATGGTTTCCAAACTTTCAGGGATGGTGTATAAGCTTAATATCTAATTTTTTAGAAAATTCGATTTTAGGGAAATTTAGAAACACATATAACTTAAAATAGAAACACTTAATTAAAAAAAGCTGGCGAGAGAATTTTCTAAATTTGATTACCTTTCATATGACACCTTGTTTGTTGAAACTGGACCTATAGTTAGCTCAAAAATATTTCTAGAATTTAGGTAATTTAGTGTTTCTAGAAAAAGTCAAGAAAATTGAAAAAAGTACTAACATTACCATTTTATATCTCCTTTGTTAAGGCCAATATCTTGGAAAAAATTGCTGTCCTTTATTAAGTAGCATTTGTGCAATAAAATAAATTAAAAACCAGATTGATGCAGTGGGTATAAAGGAGAGAAAATCACATTTAAACAAATTATTTGTTTTCAAAAATTAAGCTGATTTGAAGAACTTGGCAACATGCCAAAAACATGCCGTGTGCAAAGTCTATGGGGTTTTCCAATCACAAAAAATTACATAAGTCAAAAACGCTCTGTTGGAAAAAAAATAAAAATTGGCAGGTGAGTTTTTCTCACCCATCTCCACATTCTGTATCATTTTCAAGCAAATCTGACCATGACACCGTAGCCGTTCATACTACCTTAAGGTCTAAAAACTGGTGCGTGTTACCTGTTCAGGGTATCGTTTTAGCCAAGGATTAAATCCTTGTTTAGGGTGCTTTTCAAAAGTTGATTATCGCGGATGGTGTACAGGCCACAATGGGAGTGACCCCCCCCCCCGGATTTTTGCGAAGTTTATTATTTCATTTAAATAAATTACAATTGTATACAATTAGAATTTTAAAAACAACTGGTGGCATCCTCTTCAGCAAATGTTGCTTTAACAAACTGTCATAACATGTTTTCAATTTTGTAGCTAAGATTTTGTGTTAATAATAGCCTCAGAGCACTGCCTGAGCTTTTGGATATCAAATAGGAAGCAAGTGTATTAGCAATACTAAAAATAAACCCGTCTGATCTTCAGAAGTAATATTGTGGTGAGGTAGTGATGTGCATGTTAACCTTCACTGAACACATTGTGATCCAGACATAACTTGGATGTACTTTTTTGCCTAGAGCATGGTAGCCAGTCAGTAATGGTCTTAAAAGCTCTTTTGGAATTTTAAAAATTTGTTTATTGTTTGCTTTATTCCAAGGGTGAATACTCAAGTTTGGTTTGGGTAGGGGTATAGTTCTAAGAATTTGAAAGTGGACTGCCACTGAGAATTTAAAAGGGGACCCATCAATATATCAATTTTTATTTCGTAGAAATTTGGACCCATCAAAATATTAGGCAAATTTAACAAACACAGCAAAATAACTTTTCCCAAACATTTTGGGGAAATTTCCAAAATGTTGGTTACATTGAGGCAAAATATGGATGTTTCGGGGAAAAAATTGAAAAAATTGTGAAAAACCCATATACCAAAATTAGCCTAGAAAAGGGGGTTATTGACATACCAAAAGGTCGCAAATGCTATCCGTGTTTGCAGAACGTCACTGCATGGTCATTTGTACTGAGTACTCCATCCCCTGGATATATTTCTGTAAAGTCGAAGAGTTTGGTAAAAACAATATGCTAGAGATAAACTTAAAATTTAAACGAATAAGTGCACTTAACCAATCTTGAGATTTTCAATGACTTTTTAAATGACCTTTTCAAGAATACTTAATTCTAGACACAAAATACACACCAAGGCTGCAATCAAAAGCAATTGTATGGTATATTTGTCATGTGGTACCATTTGAATTCACCTTTTAAGCATAGTAGAGGTTTTTGCATTTTCAATTTAATATGAAAGTACAGTAGAATTGTTCTTACTGGGTATGCCCTAAAGTAAATTTGAGTTATATGCCGTACATCGAACTTGGAACTTTGATGAACAATTTATTGTGAACTTTTATTTAGTACTGTAAAATAAGAACCATATCTAATTCTTTTTTAAATATTTTTGAATGATTTTTGCTCCAATTCATGCACAGCAGCACATTTTCTACACAAAATTGTGAGAAACAGTGCAAGGATATTTTCAGATATCTTTTATATAAAAGTATGCTATTCACACATTTTATACAAGATTACTTTTTCAAATCTGGGGGGGGGGAGATACTCAGTATAAATGACAATACAGGAAGGTGCCACAAACATGGATATCACAAAAAAAAAAAAAAAATTGGGGGGAAAACTTGTGAAAATTACGACAAATTTGTGTTAAATTTGGCAGAAAATGTTGATTTTTTTTTATTATATCGATTGGTCCAAATTCCAAATTTGTATATTGATGTGTCCACTTTCAAATTCTCAGCGGCACACCTACCCAAACCACACTTGAGTATCCCCAGGCTTCAAATACCACAATTTTGTATGATGTTGTGGTCTGATGTGATCTCTGTGAAAAACACCCTCTGTAATGTCTTGTATGGGTGAAACTACTAAAATAGAACTGCTTTGGCATGTCCAATTTTGATAATACATGTGCTTTAAATCAGAAAAAAGAATGATTAAAAAAAAAAAAAAAATAGCGTTAGCTATCATACGAATTAGCTTGACTTAATCTTATGTTAATGGCTATTTAGTATTAGAGGTTATCCATGTTTTATAAGCTGCATATCCTATCAATGACTCCTATACCTTGTTTAGGACATTCTAAAGAAGTACCTGCATGTGCAACCATGACTGTTTCAAAATAGCCCGCCAAAGTCATGCAGGTAACTACGAGGTCGTGCATTGAATTAGTTTGAATGAGGAATACTACGGGAACCAGTGCCTTTTGTTGGAAGTCACACATGAGTGAAGTGGATAACCTCTATTGGCCATATTGATCCTGAAAGCCGAAAACTGCCAAATACTAGTTTAATCGTTTATGCAGATTTTTCAATTGTCTCTTCTGCTCTATCTCTGTAAAGGCATTGTGGCTTAGCCATGTCCCTTTAAGTTCCCCACGGCTCCTAGCAATAATTTTGATATGATATTATTATTTGCTGAATAAACTCATGACTGATGAGTATTTCATTACCAGAAGCACCCCATACATGGAAGGCTCAAATGATGAAACCGTTGCATGGACAATCTTCTAAAAAGTATAATATTAGACATCACATTGTATATTCAAGTCATCCACCCCTGGTGTGTAATCTGTAAAATGAAACTAATAAAAATAATGGATGCACAGTCTGTGAGTTCAATGACTTTCTACATAAACATGTCACAAAAAGTCAATTACTGTCATTTATTTCGCACCAATAACTCAAAATCTATTTCTGCACATTTTGATACTCATTTGTTTGGATAGCTTAAAATTTGTAGCCATAGTGACTCTTTGAATGAAAAAAGATGCAGATTCAAGTTTGTGTATCATCCCATTCTGTACATGACTAGTCAAGTATGACCTGCTGTGATCAGTGACGATGAGGTACAACATCCTGCTACCTCTTAAGGACCGCTATACATTGAGGTTTGCTATCGCTAAGGTTCGCTTTCACTAATTACAAAAAAGGTCCTTTATTCCTAAGGTTTGATATCACTAATTACAAATAAGGTTATTTAATTTTGAAGGCTCAGTAAGTAGCGCTAATTTGAATGAGGTTCACTATATCTAATTTCTAATGAGGTTCGCTATCTCTAATTTCATAAAGTCAGAAAAGGTTCATGTTCTCTTCCACTACTCTGCCCTTACAACAAATTAGGCATCACAATGTGCAGAACTAAACTGGGTTTCTTTTTGCTATTTAAATTTTAAATTTTTGCAGATGTAATGTGGGAAGGTGCATATTTGGATAGGGTCCTTTTTTCTCATTGAACTAGTTGATTGGAAATATTGCCATCGGTAGGACTGCAGTAAGATAAAAAAAACATTGGGAGAGGGGGCAAATAAGATTTTGTGTCAAAATTAATATCATGGTATAAAGAGAAATATAACAAATTACTCAAAAATTGGTGGAAGGTCACCCACATGCTACAGCTCTGAACATCTGATTTGCTGAGCAAGCAAAATGGCATCATGCGACCCAACTATTCGATACATTGGATGTGCAAGTGTCTTAAGTAAGTGCCAAATTCCACGGAAATATCATGGATAAGAGTGTAAGTCAACTTTTACTTGAATTCACAAACAATTAAATACTATCACAAAATAAATTGCAACAAGTATGCTTGTAATGAACTTTACTTGTCTCGCAATATGAAGTAAATGACCCCTTCACAGAACGTGTACGATGCGATTTAGTTTGAAAACAAGCAACACAAACCCTGGGATAATTGATCACATACACGAAATCGATTATATCCTGTGATAAGACTCGCTTTTGGGTAATCTGATTGCAAATCGGGCTCAAAGTGTATTTCATGGATTTGAGGTTGCAGGGTACTCGCGATTGCAAGTGCCCTAGACATACCTATAAAGTTCTGTTTGAGAGTTTGAGCTTCAAGGCACAGACTTGCTGATACCAGACAAGTGTGTTAGGTCAGTTCAATTTTTTTAAGCTGATAGGATTTATATTATGATACACATTGGCACAAAATGAATAAATTGTGTGTTATGCCTTCCATTATTGACAGCCATCATGAACTTGAATTGCTTGCTTATGTAATGTTATGTAACAATTTTTTACTGTAGATTTATAAATATCTAGCACTAGCCCCACACGCTTCGTGCTTGGTCTTGCGCACACAATCGGGGCATCGAGATCAGTTCTAGTGAATATCACACTTGCCTGATGAGTGTAGGCTTTAATAAACCACCAAGTTCATTTTGAATATAATACAATTTACTTCACATACTATTAAATTTCAAACATTTTGCCATAAAATGTGCATTATATTGTGAATTTTAAAAACCCGAAATGATTTGATATCAGAAGGACATTCCTCGTATTCAAAATTCAATTCGGTATGTCTGATGTGCTCTCAGATCACACAAAATGTATGTGAACACGTCGCTATCCGAGCCCTTAACCAGTGTAAATTCTCAGATTCATAATCGAATTGGATTTAAAAGAAGCATGCAATTAAAGCTATAGTATGTGACGTAAAGTCTCAATATTACTTGATGTCAATGGCCAGAATAGAGAACAACTGACTTGCCTTCCTCATATAGGTGATGCAACACAACCAGATGAGGTGGATGTTGGCAAATGTGGCTTTTACATCAAGGCGGAAATTTGCATGATAGATGCAAAATGATATCACTTTTTGTGGGGTAGGAGAGGGAAACACATACCATGATACATCCTGATTCATGCTCAATATCTTGTTGTTCTTTTTAAAACTGATAATAGATTGTGGTTTACGTTTGTGATATAAACAACTTTTATGTTTTTGCACTAGAAAGGAAAATTAACTTAGGTTTCATAAAATATAACCTCAGCCCATAGATCCTGGAAATTAAGCTCAGCCTCATTTACTTGTATCATGTAAATATATGTCACGAATCGGTTTAAAAAAATCGCATTTGAAAATAGATTTCTCATCAGGATTGAATTGTCTACAACGAGATGTGATGAATGTTGAAAAGCATGTGGTGGTAAATTTTAGCTGGCAAGCAAGAACTATTGAATGTGGATCAACTGGCTGGACTTGGCAGCTTTAGAGTGGCTATCACATCCTGTCCTGAATGCATCAGTTACAGGATGCGATATTTCACCAAGATGTCTAGAAAACTGTCATAAATATTTTGATTTGACCTTCAGCGTATGACTCCAAGTCATTTGCTTGATTGTATTTCAAATTTACAGCAGTCACTGACTTAATTTTATAAGATGCAATGCACTCTCACATAAAAACAATTATGTCCACTACCTCCCTGGTCACTGACACTGTGCTCAGGCACCACAAGGCACCACAATGTATATTGCACCACATGTATATTCTGCATCTTGCTCTACTTTGCATATGGAACACACCAGACTTTGCAGAGAAAACCTGCAATAAAGTGGAGTGACTGCACTAGTCTTTAGTTAATAATCCGCACAAAACTGACAGGAATTGTTTTTTTTTTTTTTTCCTTGCATGCAAAAATATATATGCTACTGATCCACTTATGTGGTATTCTTTTTGGCCATCACACACGTGAAAGGCTTTCTTTATCATCCAAATGGTTGGCTGGTTGCCTGTTTGGCTTCATACTGCAGTTACTGTCCGTTTTCCTATACACAATACACAGTGCTCTCACCATTGACGTGTGACCTCAACAAATGATGTATGTTGGGAGAATGGACACTTGCCTAGTTAACATCACTGTGTGAAAAATAACCAGCCAATATTTTATTTATTCTCCAAAACTTCTAGCAAATATATTTCTCTAACATGACCTAAAATTACAGCTAGGTTAGATGTTCAGAAATGGTCGCACTTTTGTAAAATATGAGTGAGGGCAAGGCATAGCTAGCCAACTCCCCGTGTTAATTGAATGGAGATTTGACCGAAAATATTGGTATCGGACCGCTCACTTCTGAAGGCTGCCACAAAAAAACGGTAAAAGCTACATTTAAATTATTCTTAATAGGTTCTAGAAAATAAAGTTTTGTAACATGTCCTAAATTTTTAGCTAATTTAGATGTTTGGAGAGGGTCGTACTTTTGTGTTTTAGGAAGGATATGTAAACGACAGATAACACCAAAAATATGAAGAAATTATTTCCAAAACGTGTTAAGTCAACAATCATTATGTTGCTCATTTTGAAGAATGCTGGTTAACAAAAAGCAGGTCTTTGTGTCATTTCGTGAACAATGGTACACATACCATTGTTTCCTTTCGTTTCCTTTATAATCGGTTACCCAACTGAAGCTGTAATACCAGCTTTATTGCGATGTCGCACATTGAAAACAGACACTTGTACACAACCAGAGAAGATCTGATTTAATCAGTTGAGCTGCTTCAATGAGTGTTATCTTGGTTTAATAGCTTTTAATGGGGTTTAAGTCCTGCAAAGGTCGAGATGAATTCTACTGTAGACATGACTGCATCATGTGCTGACTGCCTGTCTGTCCTGGTGGAAGCAAATTCATTAATCCACTGTGGAGCTCAAACACAATAACCGATCAACTTCAACTTGGTATGGTGATAGCAACTGGTGGCCTGATGTGCTCTATAGTTTTGTGTCATGTTATTTGCATATTTATGAATACTAATGAGCTTATTTGCATTTTTGCGTACATTTTGATTAATCCCTTCTGCAGCTTAAACGCAATAACCTATCAACTTCTAAGTTGGTATTGTGATAGTATATGTGACCCGGCAGCACAAATGAGCCGTAAATTCCCTAAATTGTATTCTGAGTTACAGTGTTAAATGTGTACGAAGGTCATATTCATCGGTAACGTAAGCTGGCCCGACATCCGTCTCATTTCGATAGTCAAAAACTAATCAATAATCCTATTGTTGAAGTGGATAATAAGCTTCTACCTTAGATGGCTATAGAACTTTTAATAGCTCTGGTCTTTGTTTGCTTATATTGCTAAATCCTGTTCAAGTGGTGGGTTACCAGGCATTGTATTTTGTACAGGTATGCATAACCAACAATTAACAATGAGAGAACTTTCTTAAACCTCGTTGACTTGGGGATGATTTGAAATGACCGCCAATTATGACTGTGGAAAAAGAGACACATGTAAAAACGTAAAAAGCTATAATTTTGTTGAAGGAGCAAAGTTTAACTAACCATAACCCCGCTTCTGGATATCGTTTGAACTCAAACCATTCTTGAAATATAGAAGTTCACGCCTCATTTTCAACCCTTTCCACGGATTCAAATATCAATCGATGATCTAGCATAGTCAGAAGGCCATCGTGATTTAATAATTCCCGCTGTTTTATTTTTTTCCCAAACCACCACACAAAAATCTCAAAATGAGGGAGTTTCGTAAAATTCTTTTATTTCAAAAACAGAGCGGTCAATTGTCAAAATTCAAAATGCATGTGATAACTCCTAACATCCTCAGTTATTTAGTTACGTTTGACATGTTTGATTTATGCGTTAATGAACCCAATAAAATCAGTTCCGACGATACAGTTCTTTCATGGACACCCTGTATTGTGAAGTCTTTATATAAAACTAAAAAGAATTAATTGATTTTTTTCCACAATACCAGAAGTATTTCTATATATTTGAGAAAAGATCTTTTTTGAAAAGCTGTAGCTCTCTGCAGTAAATTTGAATATAGTTACAACCTCTTGTTTTCAAATTTGTCATCTGCACACATTAAGCGCCAATTTCAAATAATTATATGAAATAGTTTTTATATGATGGAGAAATAATTATTCAAAGAGACAGGTTAGGTATTATATCATATTTAGTTTTATAATGTCAGTCTATACTCTCAGCATTAATAGCACTTTAGTAAGAGCGCAAACCATCAACCTTTATTAACTTAATGCACAGAAAGTTCTTTCTTCCAACTGCATTTTCACCAGAGGGTGAAATACAAGACATTAATCTTAACAAGTTCAGATTGTGATGAGAAGACACATCTGTATGAACAATTTTGATAAAAATGCAAGCTTGAGGTAACACAAACAAGGTAGTTTTAGATTGGAATGACAAAGAAAAAGGGCGGTTATAGTTTTGTCTTCCCTATCACTTCTTCTCTTCATTTTTAAACAAGTTTATGTATAAAATGTATTATTGTGTGTGGCCTGGGTGCAGCCTGTGAAGCAACATTGATTCATTTTATTCAATTTATATTTCTGATCTTTCATTTGGCATGGTAGCGCCCTGAATGTCAACACACTAAGTTCTAATGTGTAAAAAAATCCAGGTTGACGTAATACAATGCTATGTATTTTTATACTAATCTTCTTCCCAATCACGATTGCTCTTGGTTGTAATTTTTAAACAAGTTCATGGATACAATGTACCATTGTGTGGGGTCTAGGTGAAGCAACATTTATTTTATTTATATATTTGAGTTTTCTTTAGGCAGGGTAGCTCAATCAATGACAAAGCACTGATTTCCAAGGAGGTTTTACAATACCCAAATGTTACAATGAAATGCTCTTATGATTAAATATTTACAATATCATATACATTTCCATACACAGCAAACAAGCAAGAACCCTACACAATAGAGCTTCATCGAGATCTATGTTGTCAACAACATGTCATGTCATAGGCAAGTCTATACCCTAGTACTTCCTAAGCAAGTTTTATCTTTTCAGAGTTACCCTAGTACTTCCTAAGCAAGTTTTATCTTTTCAGAGTTTTTGCATTTTTAAAAAGTACGGTTAAAATGTGTAGTAAAGTTGCTGGGTAGACGATTATTCAAGATACTTAAAGATACTTAATGAAATGAATATGATACTTTCATATTATTCTTGTCTTGATTACTGTAAAATATATAGTGACAATAAAGTTTCCTGCCAAACACGATCCTGAGTGCATCCTTTGCATCTAAATGAGCTGCTGATAATGATAAAGAGATGAAATAAATGTAAAGGAAATGCAATTTATACATTTATTTGGAGGGAATTCCCCCGGGGAATTACCTGACTTTGAATCTATTGATTCAGCTGTCAGTCTCTTTTTTGTAAGCATCAGGTCGATGTGCGACTGGCAGTCACATTATAATCAGCTCATATGACTCAAATAGGAACCAATGATAATCACGAGGTTTCTCAAAAGTGTTATAGATTATTATATCACATCTTGATGCATGACAGGCACAAGACCCTTACATACACAATGACTTTACTAAATACCATGAGCAATTAAGTAGTAAGAAGTAGCACAAGAAATGGCTAAACTTGACAGAAAGATATTTGTTTTGATTGCATTTGTTTTGATAGCATTTTGTTTTGATAAGGTGTTTGTTTTGATAGCTAAAAGTATTGAGTACCATTCTGGGTATAGTATTGAGTACCATTCTGCATAATAATGTGTGTGATTAGATTAAGTGTTATAAAAGTTTTAACTTCAACTTTTGTTTATGTTGTAATTATATATAGTTTGTTTCGTACATAAATATGTATATCTTATATTTTGATGTTTGATATACCATACTTTCAATTTTTGTTATATTCAGGTGTGAATGTTTCACTTGCATAATGTAATATTCATGCAATTCAAAAATTGTTGATTGTGATTTTGTTCAAAATGGAATGGTGAATTGATTGAAATTTGTGGATTGTTATTCATATCCTCGTGAATAATGTAATGCATACAATCCAATCATATTTTATTAGTTGTAAAGATTCCAATGTAGGTTATTGATCCCTTATAATGATGGCGTTATGTGACGTGATACCACAGAGGAGTAAGATAAGACAGAGCGCGTACCACCAGTCAAAGTCCCCGTGTATTGTATGCTACCAGTTCTCGCATATTCATGAGGGCCGATTGTTCGATCCTGCCGTCTCAAACAATCACGCCAGCGCTGCGTGCCTTCGCGTATACACGATAGAGCGTTGTGTGCTTTCGCGATTACGCAATAGACCATGAAAATACGCGGTAATTGCGTAGCAATCTCGCCTGTCGCATTTCATGGAACAATCGGCCCTCATTATCGGATGAGGCGGAGACTTTGACTGATGGTACGCGGTCTGTTATCTCTTTCGTCCATGCGTGATACATTAATGTTCTTGTGACTTATGTGGTAATATCACGGCTGTTTGATGTATATAGAATTGGCTTCATTATTAAGCAAATGCAAACTATAGATGGCGCTATTTATCCTAAATCATATATCTTTATTTGCAAGGGTTAGATGATTAATACCGCCATTAAAACAGCTGGAATAGGTGAAACAAGCAACAAGGAAATTTTATAAACATATTTTATCAAACAATAAAAGGAATTATTTGTATTAAAAGGTTGAAAGGGTAATTTCCAGTAACTAAATAGCGCCACCAATTTTGGCATCAATACACACATTTTATATCCCAAAAAGCTTTAAAATATACTATAAAAGTGAATAATTTTGTAAAAGAGGGGAAATTAAAGTTAAGAACGACTCAAAAGCATCTGTATACATTAGCACGATATCACTTTTAGCTGTTTAAGCCTAAAATTTGGTTATACATGATGTTTTGTTTGAAAAACTAATAAATGATCCCATCAAACAACCGTGATCGATGTATTCTAACCATTTACATACATGCTGGCAGCCATGTATGATTGTGCTAGTGTAATTGATTGCCAGGGGTATGTCCCCATCGGCTATTCAAATTTATAGGGAAACTGACAAATCAAGTAAACTTGTATTTTGTTTAATTCTTAAAGAAGAAATGTGATGCAGATGGAATTTAAGAAAAGTGAAAATGAGATGACTGATTTTGTAGCAAACATCTTTTAGGTCTAGCTCGTGAAGCACATATAACTCGGTATATCCCTTGGGATATTTATAGGTTGCAAAGCTAAATGTTTAGGCGTCTCTTTTAAAAAATATCAGAGGTATTGGTTGGGTCCTGTTGTCGTGGTGAGGCAGTATTGTTTAAATGTCATTGTCATAATCTGATTGTATCTTTGCATTTATCTTGGTTACCGTAATTAAGATGGGGTCTGGTGGACCATGTCTGTATGTTCTTTTGTCCCTTCCACCAGGCCCAAGTACAGGTGAATAAAAATGGAAAAAAAAAATATTTAGGTGTCTCCATTTTGCATTAACATGCTTTTTCAAATTCAAAATATATATCAGCATGCAACTGCTTTCCAACTTTTTACAGGCTACAGCATCAGCTACAGCAGCGAGCCAGTATGCAGCAGGTACAGCAGACAGTGAACCAACCGGGTATGCCAGGTAGACCTCAAGGTGGTCAGCCATGACCCATCAACTAACTCCCCAGCAACAACAGGATAGACACAGACATTTACTTCAACAGCAGATATATATGGGCATGCAAAGACAACATCCAAATAACCAGGTGGGTTGAATTATTACATGGCAATAATAGATAAATCACCATTACCGCATTTAGAAGTTTTCCAAGAATTGTTTGCTTCCAAATATTAATTATAGGTTACAAATGGTGTAGCATTTGCTTGTTGAGAAAGAAATTAATTATATAAATACACATGTAGTGTACCATGGGTGGAGCTTGTGCATTTATCATCAACATATAGTACCAAGACATTTATTTCTCAAGCAACAAGTAATGGCCTAGTTGATAAATACCACAGAAAAACACACTGTCAATTTTATTGCCAAATTATCACTGAAAATATATTTGAAAATAAAAGCAATATAAATGCATCCACTTTTTAAAGTGGAATCTATGGTATGCCATGGGCACACTTTGAAAACACTCCACATAATATAGAGAGTGCAATTAGATATTTTCAATACTCTCTGGAAATACTTGATTCTAGGTGTATTAATGTTAGTAAATCTACCCGATTGTGTTATTGCACCTGATATAGATCTGCTTGTCTGCTTCATTTAGTGCTTATAATCAGGCGATGGTAAATAAATTGGATTGATAGAGGAGTTGAAGATATTTGTAATTAACTATGTTACTTGTGATAATTAACACCCCAAGTTTTTGCTTTTGTGTATAGCATGAGATGCATGTTATATGAAGCTCTATGGATTCATAGGTTAATGTACTAAACCACTGTAAAACAGTATTTTAATGTAACTTTCTTTCATGAATAAAAAGAGCAAGACAATTACCTTGGAGACAATTTCCTGTGTAGCCTAATTATTGTTCCTATTTCCATACTTGTCTGCAACATTACTTGGTTTTGTATACATATTTGAGATATATGACATATCAATTGAGAAAACCAAAAGTATGCCTTAATGATGTTGAAAAATATAAGTTAAAAATCAATTACTAGCTACAGGCTGAACAGTGACAAAAAGTGAGCTAATAATGATTTTCCATTGAGTTGCCTTTTTAAAACACCTTTTTGCAAACATTCTCAAATAAAAATGTGACTTAATGAAATTTGACTATGCTACTTTTTAAAGGTCACTAGTGGGTGTCTGTCCATAAGAAATAATTATGTGGTATGCTATTGGGGAATTGGAAGTTCCAGTGAAATTAAAATGAAAAGTCTGTGGCCGTAATGGGATTTGAACTTGAAATGCATTTTATTGATTTATTCTCTCTTGATTCATGTTTGGAAATGAGTTTTAACACCATAGCCACATGAAACAGACACTTTCATGCTAGAATTGCATCAGTCCCTTCCAAACAAAACAAATCAGTATGTGGAAACAAGTAGCATAACAGATACTGGATTTCTACTTGTGAGGCAGGTGTTTTTTAATCGGTCTGCTCTCCCCAAAGTGAAAATCAGTTGAGTACAAGTACATAACATATTGACTTGGAGACATCAAGGTAAACTCAATATCTCCTCATGATTATGAGATACTACATTTTGCTTGGAAAATCATGCACAGTAGAAAAGAACAAGATTTGAGGGGTCTATCAATCACGCAAGGCTTGCATAACTAATGAATATGCTTGTTACTTTCCTTTCTGAGAAAGTGGTTTCTTCTGTTAGTCGAAAGAACGTGAGACTCGCAGAAGGATGTGCAATGCACCCACCACAATATCTACTTCAACATATTGTAAAAAATAAAAGACTGAAGTAACATAAGGCAAATTTTAATAAAATATTAGACATACCACATTATCCCCAGACACTGAAATGACGAAAACACTTACACCAAAATTTGGGCCTCTGGTCAGCCATTCAGAAAGAACGCATAATTTATTCAAGCAATGTTTTAAGAAAAATCCCTGGAATCAGCCAAATAATAATGATTTCTGGACAACTTTTTCGAACGGAGTAAATACCCGACCGAGCCTCCCAACAATTACTGGGAAGCTTGTTGCGCCTATAACCCAAGAGTACCCCTTAACACACTGGGAACTATTTTGCTAGGCACTCATCTAGCGATCAACTCCTTATCGAGGAGGAAAAGCTCCATATACCAATGGACAAATATTTCGCTAGGCAATCCTCTACACGATCATCTCCTCGGAGGAGGAAATAAAAAGCTCCATAATACCAATGGAGAGAATATAAAATGCCGCGGACTTACATGAATTCGCTAGGCAGTCATCTAGCGCGTCAAAAGAAATTAAATGGCTGATACCTTTCTCATTTTCCTATTATATTCATATTCAGATTACATAGTGGACATCGGTAAATATACCCATGCCAAATACCCAGTAGATAGATACTTCCGGATATTGGAACTACTAAATCGAATTTATTAATGTAGTACATGTATAATTCTGTACATTAAATCGATCATTTTAGAAAAATGATCCAAAAACTGCCACAAGGACTACTTGTTAACATCCGTACCCTGTACCATGGAATAAGCTATTTCTGATCCCCTCATTCCCTTTGCTAGTAAATACCGCAAGATCCACACTTATGATTATTTGAAGAGCCTCTGAATTTTACGATTGAGGCCTCTTCACCACAGTGGACCATTAACCCGATTTGAACATGTTGAAGGAGTTAATTGCAAAACCCGTTATTTTTCGCTGCCAACGCCAAGCAAACACAGTGCCATGCTCTGCACATTTATGATTTTTTTTTTCGAATACATAACTAGGATACCATGTCTAACACAAAAGGCAGCCTTTAACAGAAATTAACGCGATAACCAGCCGGCTGCGCAACCTCATAAAAACTTGAACCCAATATTTCATTTTTATTTATACTTTGATGAACAAGAAAATCTGAGGGCATAGTACTTGGCCCCTGTCTAGCTATCCCATGCCAACCTGGTGTTAATTCCTCCCGTCCTGCTATAATTAAAATTACTCGACCTAAGACTGAAGTGTATTACCACCTAAGACTGAAAGTGGTACCAATTGTATCGATTTTGTTAATGCTTCTGAAGACACATTAGAGTGAACCCATTATACAAAATAGAATTTAAAAAAAAATACAACTGCGCAACAGAATAGAATGTGTTGCTGAGTGCTGAGATAGAAACTGAACCTAAAGTGATATACTCACGCACACTCTCACACCCGTATACAATAGTCGTACTACTATGTAACTCAACAAACCTCAATGTAATTAGAATATTATTCAAATTCGGAGAACTCTCAATCGAATATATTTACATTTCTCCTTCGTATTTCATCTCATTCCTAATTACCTTTTAATTTGAAGACCGACACTTTATATGTACTTGTCTCACTACTGCGAGACTCAAATTTTATGACCCACTATCAAACTCTTGAAATCAATTTTAAACAGATATCAAATATTACATATGGGGAGTGGTGGGTGGGATAAAAAATTTCTGCGTCCGTTCTTGCTGAAAAACTGACAGAGAATGGCATTAGCAAACAAAATGGCCACCGACCAAACAAGGCACCCAATTGTGACCTCACGAGGGCGATCCCATTTCAGCTGCAGGGATAATTTTGTGTTTCATTTGATATGTACAAATTAAACTGCATTATCCCCAGACACTGAAATGACGAAAACACTTACACCAAAATTTGGGCCTCTGGTCAGCCATTCAGAAAGAACGCATAATTTATTCAAGCAATGTTTTTAGAAAAATCCCTGGAATCAGCCAAATAATAATGATTTCTGGACAACTTTTTCGAACGGAGTAAATACCCGACCGAGCCTCCCAACAATTACTGGGAAGCTTGTTGCGCCTATAACCCAAGAGTTCCCCTTAACACACTGGGAACTATTTTGCTAGGCACTCATCTAGCGATCAACTCCTTATCGAGGAGGAAAAGCTCCATATACCAATGGACAAATATTTCGCTAGGCAATCCTCGACACGATCATCTCCTCGGAGGAGGAAATAAAAAGCTCCATAATACCAATGGAGAGAATATAAAATGCCGCGGACTTACATGAATTCGCTAGGCAGTCATCTAGCGCGTCAAAAGAAATTAAATGGCTGATACCTTTCTCATTTTCCTATTATATTCATATTCAGATTACATAGTGGACATCGGTAAATATACCCATGCCAAATACCCAGTAGATAGATACCTCCGGATATTGGAACTACTAAATCGAATTTATTAATGTAGTACATGTATAATTCTGTACATTAAATCGATCATTTTAGAAAAATGATCCAAAACTGCCACCCAAGTTCCTTGTCATCACATGCAAGGAAATTGCCAAAACCACCCCCGCCCCCCCCCTCGAGATTTTTATGCTTTACCAATAAGGCGAGCTCTTGGCTGTCTTTCCTTCCTTATTTATGATCTCCTTATAGTGTTCTTAAAATAGTTTGTCCCAACTTATAAACCTGCCATTGTTGGTGGTGACGAATGTTGGTGCTAAAAGTTTAGGATTTAACTTGACTGATTGGATCAACAGTCCTACCTAGTGAGCATTCTTATGCAGTACTAGTGGAAAAGAATGCCTGCCAATGCTTTGTTTTGGCCATCTGGTACATCCACGTACGAGAAAACCCCGAAAAGAAAACAACAAAACCCACTGACTATTATAACTTCACAAGGATTGTTTTGAATTATTTGAATTTCCTTCCTTCTGAACATGTGCGATGAGACAATTATGCTACTGTCGAGTGAGTGTCTACTTCTCATCTTTTGACCACTGTCAATTATCATGAATGAGTGTTATAGTAGCTTAATAGGCCTACTATTACTTATTAACGAGTTACCATTGTAAAAATTGTGAATTTCCTTCTGCTTCAGGAGTAACAACTAGGTGATAACCTATTTAAAACACTGACATACCGAAAAACATTACTATAATCTATGAATTTCCGTCTGTTTCGGACTACACATAGCCTATTTGTACATACCAACTAGGACAAATGTTTTAGCGACCAATTTACCGATAAATGAAACTATAAGGTCAATTTGCCATACATGGTGAACGAATCTGTCCTACAGTACGTTTAAAATCATAACTTTGATTTACCAAAGTTAATAATAATGAAGAATTGTTCTCTGTTTGATAGGTACAAAAAGAAAACCATTTGTTTTACCAAACTTGATAACACTCTTATAGCAATGTACATTAATTATGTTATATGAAATTCTTTTTGCTTCTTTAAATGACTACCCTGGTCTATCCGTGAATTAATTTAACTGCAATTTAATAATAATACATGGGATTTATAAAGCGCCCCACGATGTAAAAAACATCCTCAAAGCGCGGCGCTGCACAGAATATTAAAATACACCCACTAAAAAAAAAAAAAAAAATAGGGCCTACATGCTGAACAAAATAGTATACATAAAAATTACGCATGATAGAACTCATATACACACCTTACTATACTAAAACCATGAAAACATAATAATAATGTACAAGAGTTCTGGACTTCGTTTGATAGATACGAATAAGAAATCATTTACCATGAATTTGTTTTGATAATTTCATAATAATCCTCTACTCAATGTAGCCATTAACTATATGTAATATGTTATATGCATATCCTTATGCCTCTGATAGTAACTACCTACAGTCTATAAGCGAAACTTACGAGGCGGTGAAATTATAAGTATGCCATAATAGATGAAACTGTAATTCAATTAATGACAAATTATTCTCTTTGTTTGATAGATACAATTATTACCACATTTAATCACACACATGCTTAACTTGATGATAATGAAGATCCAGTCTTTGTTTGATAGATACAGAAAAATTTGGTAATAACCGCTCGACTAGCCATTAACAATAGGTAATATATTATATGCATTTCCTTCTGCCTATGTTAACAGACTACCCCCAACCTGTGTCGGAGAATAGTTAGGTGACAAAAAGTATAGTGTAAAAGGTAATTTGATTGAAAGCATTGCCAATTTGCAATAATTTACTTGATGAATAATTTTTCCCTAGTAAATAAGTTTTATTCGGACTCTGCACCTGCGCACCCTATCTGCAAATACACACATTTCCCTTGTTTTATTAATATGAACATCTATAAAAGTTTGATATGATGAGCAATATTTCACTTCAATTTGAATTCTACCCCATAGAATTTGGGGTTCTTTTTCCAACTAGCAAAAGTTTGCCGTTATTTCTCCAACTAGCAAAAGTCAAGTTGTCTGATGTGCTATGACACCTAAAAGATAATTCACGCAGCAACGAGTTTGGTTAATTAGCTACCCGAGATAAATCCACATACTTCAATTGCCTTCAGATCGCTTCAGCATTTAATGTATGACATTTTATCACTAAAATGATCCATTGATGACACCAAGATAATTCTGCAGTTTCCTGCAACCGCTTCCTTCATATGTTTCTTGTATTATTTGACATGGACATATTGCCCAAGAATAATATAAGCCCAATCAGTGGTACAAAAAAAATTTTGGCATTTCCATCAAGCTATGGAATGATCTTCCTCTATCCTTTATTGCAGCTTCATTCGTAGAAGCATTTTTGACATCCACCGCTTCCTTCATCTGTTTCTTGTATTATTTGACATGGACATATTGCCCAAGAATAATATAAGCCCAATCAGTGGTACAAAATAAATTTTGGCATTTCCATCAAGCTATGGAATGATCTTCCTCTATCCTTTATTGCAGCTCCATTCGTAGAAGCATTTTTGACATCCACCGCTTCCTTCATCTGTTTCTTGTATTATTTGACATGGACATATTGCCCAAGAATAATATAAGCCCAATCAGTGGTACAAAATAAATTTTGGCATTTCCATCAAACTATGGAATGATCTTCCTCTATCCTTTATTGCAGCTCCATTCGTAGAAGCATTTTTGACATGGACTTGTTAGCATACAGAGCTTTGCTTATGCTATTTTTACTCGCATGAAGAACTGTATAATATATAATCTTCCGTTCACCACTAGCATTTTGGTTCGCCTCCTCGCCATATTAAGGTGCAACAATACGCTCTTTGAAGGATACACTGTATCTAATGTAGATGAAGATTCTTCGTTATCTGTACATGCTCTAAATGTAGTTAGCTGTTTTACACAATAAAATTTCACCATTAGAGAAGTTACCGTTTCCATCATGCTTGTGCTCTAACAAAGATCGTTCCTCCCCATAGAGCCAGGTTACGATTCAAAATATACTCCATCCACTGTCATAGGCATGGTAATTACGACTTTCTGTTGCAGATCCGCAAGATGTCCTCCTTCTACCACCTGTCTCGAAGTAACCACATGACCTGCAGTGAATAAAAAAAAAAAAAAAAGAGAAGCAAATTCTGCCAGCAAAGCCATTTTACTTTGTGTATAATTCATGCCTGTCTATAAATGACATCCAATATATTCAACAATTCAACTCCTTTATTAATCTATTTGAACTCCGACAACCTTGGATTGAACTTGTAATAAAAATAAAAAAACACATAATTAAATCCATTTTTTATTCATTTTTAAAAATTTATTTATTTATCTATTTATTTTAGAGGCCGTTTTGTTTTTCATAGACGACATAGACGACAGCGTTGAAGTTACTTCTTTTTTGTTGTGATTCGTTTTATCCAAATGGAAACCCGGATGGCTTCCAAAATTAGAGCATCCTGTGTCCACGTCATGATGCTTGCGCTAAAAAAAATTGAATTTGACAATTAATTCACTCATATGGTTTTTATATACCAAGAGAGAGAAGCACGCGTTTACGGCCATGATGATGATTGCGATAAACTGACCATGAAATTCACTCATATTATGACTATTATTATAACTTTACCCAGAGAGAGCATCACGTGTCTACGCCCATCATGATTGCGCTAAACGGATTGAAATTAAAATCACTCATATGGTTATTATATACAAAGACAGATTTTCCAATTCAGAACAAAATGTTTGAACCATGTTGCCAAAAGATTGAAATTGACAATTAAATTCACTCATAAATTATGGCTTTTATATACCAAGAGTGAGCATCACGTGTCCAATGCCATGATGATTGCGATACAAATTTTGAAAATGACGATTAAATTCACTCATATGACTAGGCCTATTATAATTTTACCAAGACAAAGCATCACGTGTCCACCCCATGATGATAACATGTGCTAAATTCACTCATATGGCTATTAAATACCAAGAGAGATTTTCCAATTCAGAACAAAAATGTTGAACCGTGTTGTTATACAACTTTCAATTTCAAACCAGAACAGAAACAGATTGTGTTCCTTCAGACTGCCTAATATAATTATGATGAACATAGAAATGGTTCAAAACTTTGCTTTCCCTTAATTTCAAGCATTTCCATTCCACTACCTGCATGATTTATAAAGATTTATGAGTTCAAAACCCCTGCTAACCCAGTGACCCCCCCCGGCTATATACTACCGTGATTCAGTGGTCCATGTTACCATTAATAATGTACATACATGTATACATGTAGACGACCACGTTTGACAA
This sequence comes from Amphiura filiformis, assembly GCF_039555335.1. Classification (NCBI taxonomy): domain Eukaryota; kingdom Metazoa; phylum Echinodermata; class Ophiuroidea; order Amphilepidida; family Amphiuridae; genus Amphiura; species Amphiura filiformis. Next base: position 73,236,132 of record NC_092633.1, read on the forward strand.
TTTTGAAAGCAAATTTCTCACCGGGTTATTCACTGTTGACGCAAAATACAAATACTCTATTTGGCCATCGGCTGTTGCCACCGCTTTTTACAAGCATAGGATAAATGTAGTCTCTCTTCTGACAAATGTAATAGCGCTAAGATCTCGCCTACATTATTTCAACACATTAGAATTATTCCATACCACCAGTCCGGCAATACCAATCAATAGTACTCATACATGCCTGACTTCCTCAGATCACTGTTTAGACAATCGACCACGAAAGTTTTATCGAGTTATACAAACAACTCCGGACTGTTCATTGTACCGTCACAATTCATTTCATGTGGTGTGATGTGCTGTAACCTGTAAGCTTACTTGCTTTTTTTCTTTCCAGTTGTTCATATTCGAGGTATCCTTGATGTGTGTTGTATCCACATCCGTTGGATTCACCACTACCCACTTTTTTGTAAGCTGTGACGGCCTATTCATTGTCTTATAGTTGAATAAAAAATTTCTGCGTCCGTTCTTGCTGAAAAACTGACAGAGAATGGCATTAGCAAACAAAATGGCCACCGACCAAACAAGGCACCCAATTGTGACCTCACGAGGGCGATCCCATTTCAGCTGCAGGGATAATTTTGTGTTTCATTTGATATGTACAAATTAAACTGCATTATGTGATATGATCTGATTTAATAAGAAAATTAACTTATGAAAATTCATAACATTACAACCAAGTATAACCGATGGGATTTCGGCATCAGTAAGCATTGGTACTGAACAAGTTAGAAATAGCAAAACTCAATTTGTATGCCACCACCGCGAGGCATACTGTTTTTGTAATGTCCATCCGTCAGTGCTTCCGTCCTTCCGTCTGGATACTGTATCTCGTTAATGGATGGGCGGATTGACTTCAGATTTTCGGGATAGGTGGGTCATGGTCAGAAATTCTGGCCAATTATTTTGGGTGGTGTTCAAGGTCATATACTGAGGTCAAAGGTGGGAGTGGATTAGATCATGTCATATGAGAAAAGAGCAAAGTATGGTATTTTTTTTATAATCAAGTTACATTTTGATAATGAAATTGTAAGAGTGTTTTCAACATCAATAATTTAAATATATTCATGAGATATTAGACATTCTCATCATCTAAAGATGGCAAATTGATGAGCTATAAGTGCTTTATAAGTGACCGACCACCACCTGGTGCTTGATCAATTAACTTCTTGATTACTGTCTTTTATATTTATATAGAGAAAACAATAAAATCTTATACCCCTTGGGAGGAACACATTAAAACACTTTTAGGGAAAGCACTTTTTATACTTTTTTACACTTTCTTAGTACCTATCTGATTTCTTTTAAGAAACATGCCTACTTTGCGAAGAATATTTTTTGTGCATTTATTGAATATTGCTTTCTTTTAGCATTTTACTCTATATAGTATGAGTGGAGACAATCAATTGTTTATAAGTAGTTATCAGAAAGTTGTTAAATTTTGTGCTATTCTTTTTTCCCTTCAGGCACAACAACACCACCAACAACAGCAAACAGGAGACTTGGTTCGTCAGCTTCAAAGTCAGATGTCTAGAGGCCCTTACATGGGTCAAGCAGGACCACAACCACCTCAACACAACCCATATCAGTATTAAATCTAAAATTGATGATATAACAGGAAAGAAAGAAACAATATTGTAAGATGAGAAACTGACACCTACGCATGTTATTAAATATGAAGAAGGAATATCTTCTTCGGGATTACAATAGGTGTCATTTTATATATTATATTTGGGTCATAGAAATGCAAGTGCCTGGCTCTCTAGGGAATTGACAGTTTGTTACACAGTTTTACAAGAACATTATTGGAGGAAACTTTTATATATATTGGTGTAAAACTATAAGATCGATATACTATTGCCCATGTATGTGTGAATATTGAATAAATAATCTGCCATATACATAATGCATCTTATACTTCAATATTGTCCAAAAATATTATTACACTATATGTATATCAAGATGAGAATAGCCAACTTATTAAAAGAATTAACACAAATAAGTGTTTACATAATATGTGTAGTGAAAGGAAAGTAGGTTATTATTGGAAACTTTATGGATAGTAGTTTTTACCCTTGTTTTATTATTCATATCCTTTTAGCAAGTGTTTTTGTACAGCATCGATACTTTTGGGGTCTGAGGAGGTGAGTAAAAATATTAACACACCATTGTGATTCATACACACTTGGTAAATGTACCTTTTTATCTATCCAGGAATTCATGAATGTGCACTTAACAACTTGGTTATCGGAGGGGCTTGAGAGATTTTTGGCAATTTCTGATATTAAATTGACCATCGTAAATTTGCAGAAGGCAGCAATTTTACGTACAAGTTTCATGCCATTCCAAGCATTTCAAGGTCAGCAGTTGTGATATTATCTTCTATGTATATAGCATATTAGTCCCGGATAGAAGTTCAGTATGAGTATTCCACGTATCTTGTTTTATTGAATTGATGCTATGATGTTTTTCAAAGACTTTGTTACCAATATCAATATAGTTCTCGCCTTCTGGATGAGTGACACTATATGAAACACTACAATGTTCACATGCAAGTAATATGATCAGAAAATCATTACAATACATGTGGTAATATAGATTTTTTATTACTGACTCAATACAGGGAATAATAATAATAATAATAATAATAATAATAATAATAATAATAATAATAATAATAATAATAATAATAATAATAATAATAATAATAATAATAATAATAATACACAGGATTTTATAAAGCGCCATTTCAGATGATCACAGCGCATGAAACAAAAGACATAAAAACACATCAACAATAAGATAAATGAAGCAAAAAAGCAACATGATACAATGCAAGAAATATAATTGTGGAAAAAGGTGGGATTTAAGGCCCTTTTTGAAGACTGGAAGTGAGCCGGTGGATCTTATGGTTTGAGGCAGGCTGTTCCACATGGATGGTGCTGTAAAATAGAATGTCTTGTCAGCGGCTGATTTGAGGGTTCTGCTGTTTATTTTTGGTAATTCAAGACGAGTGACGTCGGTGGGTGAGCGCAATCCCCCACGGGCAGGAGAGTACAAAGTCAGGAGGGACGACAAATAGACTGGTGCAATATCATTGATGGCCTTAAACACACACAGCAAGATCATAAAAACTATCTGCTCCTTGACTGGCAGCCAATGAAGTTGTTGGCGAAAGGGGGATGCATGGTCATATTTGGTGGCGCGAAAGATCAGTTTAGCAGACCAGTTCTGCAGACGTTGAAGTCTGGCAATATCGGCTTGTCTTGCTAGTAAACTAGCGAGCGAATTATGTGATTGCAGGTGTCAAAGTCCAGGTAACGACGGATGCGGGTGATATTCCTGAGATGTGTGTTCAAACTGCTACAGATGGATGATATGTGGGATGTCATTGTCATATGTGAGTGTCAAAAAGTGTGAGTGGGGAAAAGATCAAAATGGTTTTCTGGAGCAAACTGATATTGGGAGAAGCTGTGGCATATTGTATTTTAATAAAACATAATACAGGTAAATGTAAGCTTGATTCAGATACATGGTCACCTTACCCAACCGTTATCTCTGTGTAGTGACTATGGGATGTCTGCTTGTCTGGAGGGATATAACTGAGACAATTAATTGGACTAGAAATAGGTTGCAAATTTCAGGTGTTGGTGCTTTAATATCCTGTACATACATACTTAATGTCGCTAAGCAACTCTGAAAGCATTCAAGGATGTGGGTTTAACTGTTTAGTTAAGTTAAATTGTAATTTAAATCTGGTGTTGATAAGTTGATGTATAATTTATGTTCTTTAAACTGTTTGACCGGTTTGGATAGGGAGAGTGTGAAGAGAGTTCCAATATTTATTATGTGCTTATAAAGGGCTGCAATGTCTGCACAGTCCCAAAAAGACTTTCAATATGAAAGGTCAAATTTTTTAAATGATCGTCGGCTTTTCCTCCCAGCTACATACACTTTAAGTACATAATTATCATTAGATTTATATATTTTAAGATACTTCGAGGACTGTTAAATATATCAAAATGTTTTTTTTTAATAATTTGCCATAAAATTTGTATTACATCACAAATTTCAAAAAATCAAAATTATTTCATATCAGAAGGACATTCCTCTTATTCAGAATGCAATTCAATATGTCTGATGTGCTATCATATCAAAGAAAAAATACTGTGCAAACATTGCTATCTGAGCCCTTAACCTGTATGTATGGATGTGTGTGCGATTCACAGTAAGGTAGTTTAGCAAACTCTGCATGAAACCCCATGTTAATACAAATAAAATCAGTGCTACTTCTTAATAAACAAAATGCCTCACAAGGCACACACCAAAGCAGACTCTTTAGACTCAAGGATTTAGGATAAAACTAGTTAACCATTGTGAAAAACCATAATGGTTATTATTACAGTGTGATCTATTCCAGCCAGTTGACTCGTGAAGCCTCAACCTAGAGTTTGTCAATTTTCTTAAACTTTTGACCGCAAAGTGACAACGTCAAACCCCCTCTCCCCCCGGTAATCTGCCCGGGGGTGATTTTTTCACAATTTGAGTTTGTTGCGAATTTGTGATGTTATTAATGTTTAAAATATTATCTGATAGTTTCAGACCGGAATATAACTGGCATCTTGTATTTTTGAGACATTTTTCAAGGTAATTCCTACTCTCAACATTGTCAATAATATTTTTAAAGGCCGATATTTCAATTTCCAATTTTATTATACCATAACTTACGAACTCAATATCTTCGCTTAGGAATGTCCGATTTCATTGGGGAAAACGGTGTTGTGGAGCAAAATATCTATATATTTAAGATATGTGAAAATTTCAAAATTGATAACCTGCCCAAAAGTGTCTGGTTTTGACATGACACGTCACATATGATTACTACAGTCTATAGTCATGATCTATTTGTGCTGTTATCCTGTTTAACCTCAAATCACTAGTCATGCTTTTATATAGGTGATGCATATGGAAATAATTAATTCAAATACAGGAACATACTTCATGTTTTATCAAGGTCATTCGAAATTGTGAAAGTGTATCAATTTGAAATGCAATCATTGAAACTACATGTACATTGATCTTTGGGGAAAAACTTCTTTTTGGAAGTAGTAAATTGAGTATTGTTACAATTTTCGATTTTTCAAATTAGCATCGTAGGAACCAACGCTGGAGCCACATTTTGTCAGTTTGCAGGGAAATTAACAATACTTACACCATTTCTTCACAAATGTTTGATCAAGGTCATTTGAAATTGTAATATTATATCAAATTAAAAGAAGAAAAAAATTATTATATTATTTTGTGGAATGTGTTTCAATTTCTTATACAATCATTGATAACTATATTGTGAAAAACATCTTTTTGTAAAAGCTGTAATTCTCAATTGTTCATTGAGTATATTATTATGTTAGACCGATGGTATTTGCTTATTATTATATTAGACCGATGGTAATTGCATTGTTGTTATTGTTTTGCTCTTGCTCGTTCACCTCTTCCTTTGCAATTCTCATCACGGTTTTTGTCTAATAGTATATATTTTGTTGGTAAATTTTGCTTCAATTTTTTTTTTCCTTTTTGCTTTCTGCACAGTTAATTTTGTGGCCTTTGCTCTCGTGTTTCCGTTTCCTGTGCAGATTGCATTTTAGGTGTTAGTTTAAGTTTCTTTTTGCGCTGTTATATATTTTTTATTCATTCATATTGTTTGTTGCTCTTGGTGTACGCCCGCTCAGTTTTGATTGTTTTTTACTCTCGTGAATTTGTTGTGGCGGGCCTACATCATTTGCTTTTTGCTGTTAGCCAGTTGGTTAGTGCAATGTGTTTCTGCATCTGCTGCTCATTAATCATTCCTTCATTGCATTACCCATCTTGGTGTTATTGTATTTTTCTTTTATCTTATATTATCTCGTGATTATCTTGTTTTTATATTATTTTGTTTTTATGATAATGTTATCTGTACTTTTTATTGATGTTTATATTTTATCTGTACTATTATATTTTGTTTTAATATTGTTCAGCGCTTTGTGATCTTGTTTGATGTAAATGCGCTTTATAAAAATAAAGTATTATTATTATATTATTATTATTGTTACAATCTTTTAAGGTCAGCACATTTTATCTTCAAAAATGATTATATTTCACCATGACATAAGTTTAGTAACATTTATCACTACCAATTTTGAGAAGTTTGCTCCAACTCAAAGGTTATCTTTACTACGTTGAGCAATATACCGTGTGTGCATGGAAGCCATGAAGGGTAGCATATCTAAAATGGACATGGTGGTCAGAAGTGCATAATTTGAGATGGGTTTTGGAAGGCTTAAACATTCTTTAATTTCTTAACATCCTGCACATTTCAAAAATAGTTAAATTTTATGAGTATGTAAGTTTGCTTGTCTGAATCAATCCAAATGTGGAGATAATTACGTTTCAACACCTGATGCACAGAATGGTGTCACTTCAACCTGTTATAGTTATCATCTCATTAAATGTTTCTTTAAGAAAAGTTGATCGCTTGATAAAGGAAGGTCCTCTCTATTTATTGACAAATCAGGAAAGCGTTTGGTTAATGTTTTCTGGTGGAATAAGGAATTTCTTGAAACACCATGTTTTAAGTCTAAATTTGACTACAACATGTAACTGTGCTCCATTTATCAGCTATGGCACTTAGTGCATGGAGCTGTATTTGCATTGACAATACATGGGTGATTGCTTACATACAATGAGAGGGAAACTATTCTAGCATCAAATGTGTTGACAGTGGACATCCCTACTATTACGTTTTACAATGTCATTCTTTAAGGTATGTAATACCATGATTTTCATCAGTACCCCTCTTCTTTTTTTCTTGCAAATTTATGAAGTACATAAATATGTTCATCACCTCATTTCTTGAACTTATGAAACATCTCTACATACAAAGTGCTTTTAAACCATTTTAGTAAATCATTTTGGTCCTTTATATTTTTTGTTTACTGTATCCTAGTAATAAAAAAACAATTTATTCTATTCAAGTAGAGTACTTGAATAGAATACAATAAATATTTTATTGTATTATCTATAGAAAAATGTACTCAGCCATAATAATTAGGTTGTATGCTATTGGGGAATTTGAACCTCCAAGAAAAATATGTGGCCGTACTTGAATTTGAACCTCAAAATGTGGCAATGCATTAATTCTCTAGGAATTCAGGGCTGAAAATGAGTTTTAACACCATAGCCACATGGAACAGACACGTTCATACTAGATTTGCATCAGTGCCTTCCAAACAAAACAAATTGGCATGCGGAAACAAATAGCATAACAGATACTGGATTTCTACTTGTGAGGCAGGTGTGTTTTAATCGGTCTGCTTCCCCAGTGAAAATCAGTTAAATACAAGTAAATAACAAAGCAGATGTTGATTTGGAGACACGTAAGTAATGCCTGTGTTTATTATACTGTGAAAGGCATACACAGTAGAAAAGAGCAAGGCTTGAATAATAATGAATATACTTGTTTCTTTCCTTCCTGAGAAAAGTATTTTCTTAGATTCGTCGAAAGAAAGTGAGATAGTAGATAAAAAAGGATATGTACAGGTTTAATTCTGTGGAATGCACCCACCTCAATATCTACTAAAATATGCTTTAGTATATTGTACAAAAACAAAATACTGAATAAACATCAGGCAAATTTATAAGCGCTATATTGTTACCGACCACCTGGTGCTTGATGAATTAACTTCCTGATCACATTCTTTTATTTAGATTCATTTTCAGATAATAATGAAAACTTCTACCCTTTGGGAGGAACACATTAAAACACTTTAGGCAAAACACTTTCAACACTTTACATTTTATTGTCTGCCTACTTCAGGAAGAACTGTTTTCCATTTAATATTGTGTTTTTATATTTTAATCCTTTTTGCATTTTACTCTAATCAATAGTTTATAAGCATTTGGGCAGAAAGTTGTTCATTTTTGTGCTATTGTTTTTGTACCTACAGGCACAACAACACTACCAGCTACAGCGGATTTGGTTCGTCAGCTACAAAGTAAAATGTCCTGGGCTCTGCAATGTGTCAATCTGGACCAGAACCACCGCAGCACACACCCTGTTTTAAATCTGAAATTGAAGATATAGCAAGAAAGAAAGAACCCATATTGTTAGAGACAGCTATTCTTGACATTCTCATTAGTGCAGTGAATATAAGCTTGTGACTGGATAAAAAGTTGTTAATAACTAATAGCATTTCATTGATGAAAGCAAGCAACAATCAGGCCTGGTTCAAATGATATCATGATCTGGCAAATTAAAATATAACTGTCAGAGTAAAAGGTGGCAAATGTGCTGCCCTATACACTAGTTATTAATAGATCGCTGTACCGGCCGCAGATAAACATCAGCCCTCAGACATCCAGAAACAACATTTTTGTATATTTCTTATCAGAAAAGGAAGACAATGTATAAGAAGCTGAAACTATGAATTTTAATTTTACCATGGTTCATGATAACATCGGAAGGTGAGAAAACTCGAAAATGAATGTTTGATGCTATAATGTACAGCAGCCTGTACTAGGCTAATCTAAAAATTACCCACCACTAATTGCAACAGAAACCATTTAATCACCATTCGTTTCAGAACAGTATATTAAAGAACATATTTTAACTTTTAAAATAGTCCCCAAAAACCCAAGTAGTGGAACAGTGTCTAATGTACATAAAGCCAAAATGGCCGCTCAAATTTGGTCAATTGTTATTAAAAACATACCAATGTATTCCTTTTGTCATAAGGATTCAGAAAAAGTTTAGTTTGACCTAGCTCCGATATACATTTCTTGAGTTATGGGGGAAAGGTCAAACGTCAAAATCTGGATTACACAAGGGGTCAAAAATTGAAAAACAAACCTCTGATTTTGATAAAAATGGTTTCATATTGCTTCGCTTGCAGAAACATTAAAAACCATATGTTAGGTGGTTTATTACCTTAGTAACATGGCAAAGAAAATCGAATTCCATTGAGCCATGTTGATTTATGATGTTACCTACACTATGTAACAAAACATCAAACAATGCAACTTTTCTTACATTCATTTAGTTTTGCCAAAGGATCAATTTGAGACCAGTTGGATTAAAATAAATTGAAGCATATTTCCATTGTCAACGACTGAGGAAGAACTGTATGTCGGAGACTAGTCAAGCGGTCCTTATGATGATAGAAAGGCATTGGCATGGTTTGACCAACTTTGAAATTTCACCCCCTGCATAAGCGGCCATATATACTTTTCTAAAATGAATGGTGATTAAATAGTTTCTGTTGCAATTAGTGATGCTTTTTAGCCCTTATTTGATTGGACTACACTTCAATCTGCTTCTCAACTCCACCATCCTTTCTTACAATGTGGCCAAACTTTGGAAGTAGCGCAATTTCCTCTCAATGATGGACTTTCTGATGTTAGATTCGTGTCAATCATACCCAGGATCCAGATGTTTGCCTTCTTGTCTTTCCAAGATACTCCCAGCAGTCTCCTTTAGCAATACATCTCAAATTCACCTATCTATCTATGCATCTGTATTTGAGTACTGCTCATATTTAATACCATATTATATCTAAAACCGTGCTAAATGTTACTTACTGTCAAATGAAATATTTTAGCAACTCGTTAAAAAGTGACACCAATCCTACAGTCAATCATTGTTTGATAAATATAGTATAAATAAACAAACAGTCCAAGCTGCAAATCACTTTCGCACTACTGTTTTCAGATTCACTTCCAAATATATTCAAGCATTTTCTGAGATACCCTACATACAAATTCTAAACCCCATTCGCCATTTTTTTAAATTCTTTCCAGACCACAACATACATTCATATTAGTAAATACTCCACTTTCACATACTGATCTATTGCAGTGCCCTGTGGCGCAGCGGTTTATACATTTCTGATTTCTTTTTTGCACCTTGAACACAATTTTTTATTAAAATTTTTTGTTGAACAAGAAAAATCTGAGGCGGGATCTGAGGGCATATTACTTGGCCCCTGCCTAGGCTAACCTGGTGTTGATTCCTTCCTCCCCACTATAAACAATCTTAGTGGACCAAAATCCAACCTGAGACTGAAACTAGCTGAAACTGAGACTGAATTGTGGGAGCAGCGTGGCACACTGGTTATGATCTTTGATTTCGTGCAAGAGGTCCCGGGTTCAATTCGCTCTCCCCGTGGCTCATCTGGTAATGGCGGGGCAGATGACCCAAGATAAAAAAGACCTCGTTTCAGTCGGTTTCCGATCAGGGTAACAAGCCCGATTGTTGGCTAAACTTAACTGTCCTGTAAAAATTCCCCGAACAGCTATACGGCAATCCCGTTCGTTCACCAGGTCACTTGTGCCTGGCCGAAGTTTCGTCAGCGTTATCTCCTAGATTTCAGCTGTTAATGCCTAGATATGCTCGACATAAAAAACACCGACTTTTAAAATATTTTAAAATGATGCTATTGGGGAATTCAATGAACTGATAAAGAAAAATATGCGGCCGTTCATGGATTTGAACCTCAAAATGTGGCAATGTATTAATTCTCCAGGGTTTCATGGATGGAAATGAGTTTTAACACCATGGTTACATAAAACAGACACTTTCATGCTAGTGTTGCATCAGTCCCTTCCAAACAAACAAAATCGGTTATGTGGAAACAAGTAGCATAACAGATACTGGATTTCTACTTGTGAGGCAGGTGGTTTTTTAAAAGTGAAAATCAGTTGAGTACAAGTAAATAACATAGTAGATATTGTATATTGATTTGGAGACAGGTAAGTAATGCCTGTAGTTATCATACCGCATTTTACCTATAGAAAAGCATGCACAGTAGAAAAGAACACGATTTGAGGGTCTCTCATGCAAGGCTTGAATAATCAATGAATATGCTTGTTTCTTTCCTTCCTTAGAAAAATGGTTTCTTAGATTTGCCGAAAAAATAGTCCGGATGTAAACTATTATTTTATCTGGTTAGATGGTTTTGCCAGTTAAAGTGTTTTTCTTTACTGATTATTATTATATAGGTGGTACGAAATGAGATTATGAAGGGGGTGGGGAGTAGAATTGCCATCACTGGTCAAAGCTGCGCAATGTTTTTAAAAAAGCCCATACCAAAATGTTCGTCTCATCATAAGGATTCAGAAAATGTATAGTTTGCCCCACCTCCGGCTTATCGTTATAAGCCAAAATATATTTGAAGAGCCACGATGTTGATGAATATAGTCTGAAATTATTGATACTGTTATCTCAATCTAATAAAGAATAACCACAAATTTTCCCTGGAAAATTGAGTTTATATGCTTTTCTATGGGCTGACCCATAATTTTCAGGTCAAAAAGGGGGCACTGACATTTTTTTAATCTGAAAAGGTGGGTCCCGAAATATTTTCGCGATTAATTATTGGAGTTTTTTTGCATCAGGCCCCCCCCTAACAAGTATTAATTTGTGAACGGTCAACTGTAATGACTCTTTACCTAGGTAACCATTTAGGGAAATACCAGTATAACAACTTCAATTGACAATGACCTATTTTTCTGTGTTGCAAAGGCAACAAGTCATTCTAGGTGGTTCAAACAATTGTTTATTAGAGTTGTGTCACAGACAGACTCATTTGAAACAAATTTCAAATTTCATCAAAATCGGAGGATTTTCATCTTATTCACCCCCTTAGGAGTTCTTTATTTAATCTACATTGTTACTCATAACTTCACAACGATAAAACGGGCGTATGTGAAACTAATATTTAGGAATAATTGACATAGGTTTGGACAAAATTGGACAAGTTTGTGTGTAAACTTTTACATTGGATATCTCGAATTACCCAGTGGTGACAATTTTATACACCTCGGAATCCGATTTTCGTACACACAAACAAAAACACTACGTTGGTCTGCTACCGAACATAAAGTGAGAGAGTAGATAAGAAGGATATGTACATACACTCATAGAAATGACTTGTTCGCCTTGTTGGCGCAATTCAAAAGGAGTAAGTTTGGACAACTCAAAAATAGTGTAAAAGTTGCCAAAACAAAATTCATTTTAGTTATCCGAACTTAAAAATGCTGAAAAAGCTGAAAAGTTCCGTCAACTAATCAACTTCGTTGGCATAACTTAAAAAGTTGATGTAAGTCGTTGCGTCAACTTTTTAAATAATGCCAACTTCTGAATTCAAGTTCAGGGAATTTAGAAAAATAAACAAGATTCAAAGAACCAATTAGTTGAGTTATTGTAACTCAACATGTAAGTTGATGTAACTCGTTCATATTAAGTTACTGGTACATGTACTTATTGTTTTGAGTTATTCCAATTTGGTACTTTGTTACTTAATTCACGTAATTGGATCATTTTCTGCACAATTAGCAGTATTCAAATATTTATTTTTGTAATCAGTGCAAAATTTTGTATACTATAGCACACCTCTAGAAAATTATGCTAACCTAGGCTAGTTTCATTTTCTGAGTTGTAACAACTCAATAAAGTAAGTGATATCGAGTCAGCGTTACTCAAAATTGTACGCGTTGGCATTACTCGGAAAGTTGACGCAACGACTTACATCAACTTACTGAGTAATGCCAACGAACACTTTCTATGAGTGTATATGTACATATTTTTAAAATTCTGAGGAGTGCACCCACCTCAATACCTGCAAATTTATAAGCGCTATATTGTGACCGACCACCTGGTACTTGAAGAATTAACTTCCTGATCACTTTCTTTTATTTAGATTCATTTTGAGATGATAATGAAACTCTATCTTTTGGGAAGAACACATTAAAACACTTTTAGGCAAAGTACTTTTCATACTTTAGTTTACATTTCTCTTACTATGGCTGTCTGATTTATCGCAAGAAACTTGCCTACTTTGTGAAGAACTGTTTTCCATTTCATATTGTGTTTTTACATTTCAATATTGAATAATGATTTTTGCATTTTACTCTGTGGAATATCAGTAGAGACCTTATAAAATCAATATAAGCATTTTGGCAGAAAGTGTTATACTATTCTTTTTTTTACCTACAGGCACAACAACACCACCAGTCCGGGCGGATTTGGTTCGTCAGCTATAAAGTAACATGTCTTGGGCCCTGCAATGTGTCAAGCAGGACTCCAACCCCCTCAGTGCACCCTGTTTGAAATCTAAAATTGATGATATAACAGGAAAGAAAGAAACATGCACCTACGTATTTTATCAAATATGAAGAAGGGATATCTTCTAGGGACTACAATAGGTGTCATATTTTGTTATCTTATTTATATTTGGGTCGTAGAAATGCGAGGGATTGGCACTCTAGGGAAGTGACAGTTGTTACGCAATGTTTTCGCATTTAAGATATACATTTTTTTACCGACTTAATTTTTTTAGGTCTCTTCTTCAATAAAAAAGGTCGACAATTTCAAATAACGGTCGGCCACATACATTATCATTAGATTTATAAACTTAACTTCGAGGACTGTTAAATGTCAAAAATGTCAATGTTTTTAATTTGCCATAAAAATTGTGTTATATTGTGAATTTCAAAATCCCTCGTATTCAGAATGCAATTTGGTGTGTCTGATGTGACGTCAAATGTCCAGTTCTCAGGTTTATGGGATTTACCAAAAATAGTGAATTGCATCATTTGTAAAATTAGACCCAGATGACCATTGACCTCAAATGCCCTCCGCCTGATGTCTCCCTATGGGATATACCGAAAAGGTGAATTGGGTTCAATGCGGTGGATATGAACCTGTGAGGATGGGTAGTCCAACATTATTCTGTGAATATAATGATCGCAACCAACCACTTACAATCAAGGAAATATATTAGTTGGCACACTTTGACAATATACAACTCTTCATTTTCGCTCTGAGAGTTCAGTGAAATTAGTATAACTATGTTTGACGAGAAGTACAAACCTTTCTCTTTCCCGTTCCTTGAATTTGTTTAGTAGTATTTTTTTGGAAACCAATGTTGGGGAGACTGGAGAGCCCAATGTAAAAAATGCTTTTAACAACATTAAATGGGACAGGGGCGGAGTGTGCCAACAATAAATTCCTTGATTGTAAAACAAACCCGAGAACCGCAAAATTCTATTTCTTAGTTATTTTCCATCAACTGCTTCTTGTAAAAGTGCGTACATGCTGGGATGATGTCCATAAAGTTATCTAACATCCTCCCGAACATTCTCATTTCCCCCATCTTGTTTTTGTCATTTCATGCACTCAATGCATTATGTTAAAATAATGTATGTAGCCATTGGAAATATGACTTACAAAGTTTGAAAGATGAAATATATAGAAGCATGTTTACTTTGACTGTATGGGCATTTCGGTACATTATACCCAGAACATTAATACTATCTCCTCTAAACAAAGCTGCGTTCTATGTTATTAAAAAGCTGCAATATTCCGGGCACACGTGGTTAATTACGTGAGTTTCTTGAGCAGTCAGACATGAATATATAAATGCCAAAAGGGTACAGGCACCATCTGTTTAGAAACATTATGACAAAACACTTGTGGAATTATAGCCATACTCTAGAAAGGTGCACATGTTTTGAAGTAAATATGTTTCATGGCTTTGAGCATGTGTCAACATACATTTATGTTATTTTCTATTCTTGTCCCTCACCTATTTATGTCATATTTCATGATGGCTATACTCAGGCAATATAGATTGGTGAAAGGAAAATAGGTTATTTTAATTTTAGATTTTATGGATAGTAGTTTTTACTCTTGTTTATTATTCATATCCTTTTAGCAAGTGTTTTTGTAGCATGAATACTCTTGGGGTTAGAGGCAGTGAGCGAATGTCAGAAGTTTTTAGGTACAAATATTAACACCCCATGGTGATTCATACACACTTGGATGGTCATGAAAATGGAAAATGTACCTTTTTATTTATCTAGGAATTCATGAATGTGCACTTTACAACTTAGGTTCAAATTGTAACTGCTATGTTGTTTTCTTAAGTTTAAGGTGAAATTGTAAAAGAAAACCTGTTTCATGTTAAAGTCTTTTCAAAACTCTGATTTTAAATTTTGATTTTGAATGAATGTCTCAGTTGGCACGCATTGGTGCAAACATTGGTCCAATTTAGTTATTTCCTGCTTCTAAAGCAACATATAGATTATATTGAGAGTCAGAATATTGGCTTTATTGGAACAGACTATTACCAATGAGAATTGTGGCATTCTTTAAAATTGGAGCAAAATCAAAGATTTTTTTTATTGCAAAGCAATCAAAAGAGAGTGATTGTAGATCGAGCAAGAGTTGCATGTATATCATGTTACACGATGGCAGACAGATGGCCATTGGACAACTTTGATCTCATCATTCATAGATGTCTCTACACTTCCTTGACCTGCAGAGGAAATCCACTACTTGAGCTGTCGGCTGTCGCGACAAGTTGTACCATGCATGCAGGACAGTTGTAAGTGCTAGGATCAAGAGTACTGTGTTCTTTTCTTTGAATATATCTTGGCTCATAGATTAAAGCATCGTTTGTTATTAAAGTGATTTGTTGTTTGGTTGCGTGTTTTTGTTTTCAAACCTTAACCCCGTAATTAGAGGCCCATTCAGTGATTTGCTCATCCGGTCGATCGTAAAAATCATCAAAATTCAGATTTTGGTACTTTTGTCATTGTCATAAACAACGCTCTGCAGGGTCTATTGTTCTATTGTTTCCGATTAGAGCGCTGACATATTGGAAAATGTTGCCAATCAATATTCATGAGAGTGTACATTCAACGTCCAGTTTGCGAAATTGGGTGAGTTGTGTTTGGTAGGTGTGAAATACATCTGACTGGGCGTTTTAATTACGTAACGAATAAAGGCATTGACATAGTCGAATGGCTGCCCAGTGCTGTTATGTGTTTAGTTATTATATAGGCCTAATAATTATTATTAAATGTATTCATCATTCCTTTCTTTTCCCTTCTCTGTACTTATTCTTTCCTAGGCCTACATTTTATCACTCCCTCGCTCTCATTGTCCCCTCTCACCCTCCCTCTCTCATTCCCATCATTTTCCTTATATTTCTATTTATCTACTTGTCTTTATTATATCTTTTATTTCTCCTTCCTCCAGCCCTCTCTCATTCTCCATATCCCTCCTCCCCTCTTCCTCCCTCCCCCCTCCCAAGACTTCTCACAGAGGTGAATCTGCCCCTCCCCAACCCCCTCCCCTCTTTGGGTACGCCACTATTTCTATATCAATCTCCTTAAAATAAAATTAAATGGAAATTTCTTAAAAACAACCTTTATAGGCCTATACTTATACTTACATGTATACGTATAGCGATTACCATTATAGTGTAATATAGATATATGGACTGGACATGGCAGCCTTCATACATTCTAATGTGTAATCGATCACCAAGAGCATTCAATTTATTTAAATGAAACACCTATCGTCAGGTGGGTAGTAAAGATGATTGCATCGACAGCTAAAGCCTCCTTATAGTCTTCAGACCCACACAAGCACACATTTGGGATACATGAGTACAATGGTACCACTTTACACATGACTGCCCTTACACATGACTGTAGTGTGGTCACTTATTGATACTCGCCTGTTGTGTAGAGCGTTAATATGATGCCGGATCAGTGACCAATTTAATGGCGGAACCCTTTATTCGAAACAATGGTACCACTTTTATGAATAGCCTGTCGCAACTTCTAATCGGCATCAAACGAACAAAAGATTATATAATCTATTGCGACTCTATTTCTATTTAAAAGCTCTTTGGTCATAAATATGTAAACATAGCCTGTTAGTGGTTCATCCGAAGCAAATTTCGAGACCAGCAGTTGTCTTCATTGAATATATAGCATACATATATTGAAGTTCGAGTATCGATTGCTCTGTGAGGAATATGTCTTGTGTCATTGAATTGAAGCTATGATGTTTATTGTAGACTTTGTTACCCATTTCAAAGTAGCTCTTGCCTTCTGGATAAGTGACAATATATTAAACACTCACCATGTTCACTTATACATTATTGTCAAGTTGTCATGGATTTAAGGTTACACGAAGAAACGTATAAAAAACGTATAAAAGACGTATAAAGTTGTTCTCTAAAACAGAGTTTTCTCAGTAATCAAATATCGCAGCGAGTGAAATGTTGGTGCATTGGATGTAGCTTAACATTTTTGTGTGTGTTATATACAAATTTTTAGAATAAGTTTGAAAATCCTTCGTTTAAAGCATTTTTACGCACCATGTTCACAAGACAAAAACACGTTCCATGACGTTTTTTTCAAATGTGCGCCCCGTATAAATCCACGCCGAGTGATTGTTTTCTTCTTTTTCGTATTGTACTACAAATCGATCAAAGAAATAATGTTGCCATGGGGAAGAACCAAATACAGTACCGATCAAATTTTAAAAGCCCGTTTTTTGGGGAAAATTTTGGAGAATTTGCTTGAGAAAAAGCTGGTTTGTGAAATTATCGATATCTTGATTACGGGACGTTAATTTAGACAATTGAATACCTACATTATTTCTCAACATTCTGCCAATTGCTATTCCATTTGATTTTCACTCCAAATTGAAGCTAGTTTTGCAAAAAACGAGTTTTTCCTCCATCGGGTTCGTCCAAAATTTCAGCGCCGACATGCGTGTTTATTCTAAGAGCCATTATGCGGACGCAATTGTAATCAAGTCATTGCGTCAAATTATAATTATATATCCCCTTCGAGGACATTCAATTGCGTAAGCTGATGTGTGGCCGAGCGGATAGAGCGTTGGACTTTGAATCTATTATGATTTATTTTTGTGGGTTCGAGTCCCCGTGGTGCTAAAATTTCGGGGTTTTCCCTCTTTTCTCATTTTTACTTCTGTTCTTCCCTCTTTTCTTTCTCCTTTTCTTTTTTCATTTCTTTTTTTTCTTTCTTTCTTTCTTTCTTTCTTTTTTATTCACTATTTCTTTATTCTTTCTTGCTCCTTTCTTTTATAGTTTTTGCATGTTTGATTGATTCGCTGACTACAGTGATTGATTGTTTTTCACTTTATATAATTCAGAAATTTGTAGGCCTGCTAAGTCTGTCTTGTTGAATATTCCCAAATTCAATTTACAAATAACTCATGATGTTGTTGTTGATGTTATTTATTTATTTCATCAAAGATATCAAGGCTCTATAAATTTAATATCAACACATTTTCTAGACGGTGGCGTATCTTCATGGGGCGGGCATAGGGGCCAGAGGAAGTGCCCCCAATCGATTTTAAAATTTATAAAATCCTCATGAAAATTGCCGAAAACGGCTTGTGCCCCCCCGCCGCATCAAGAGCTCCCGGGCACGAGCTGAGCGAAGTTTCATGTCTTGACCGTAAATCGATATTCTATTATAATTATTAAAGTAGGCTTACCTCCCGGTACGCTTGTTCATTTTCTGCATGGCTGTTTCTGTTATGAACTTACCTTTCGGCTAACCTTAAGTTAGACTCATGTCAGTAATGTGGTTAGAATGTCATTTGAACATATGGATCCATTTTATTTACATGTGTTGTAATTGATTTTTTTTATTGAGCACTCAATACAGGGAAAAAGCTCTGTAGGAAAGTGATGTTGGAAGAAGCTGTGTTTTGTTAAGAAAGCTTAAGGGTACTTGCCCATGAATTTCATTCAGGGGCGTGTTTGAAAAACGGCACAGCGTATTCGTAAAAAGAATAAAAAATACTAAAATTTACACCAGGGTTCGAACCACTGCCGATACACTATGGATGCTGAACAGTGAACGATGCCACTGTGCCACGGCGGTACTTGTGGTTAATGTCTGACGATTTTCAAAGATATACATATCAACACGTTTCTAGTGTATTGAAAAGCAGAATTTGGTAGGAATACAGTCATAGTAAGACATTGGACTCTACTTGTCTGTTTGTTTTTTATTTAATACAAATTAATTTTAATGAATTGAACTGGTATGACTCTTAGGACTCGTAATAAACGACGATTAATTTTCTAATAAATATAATAAAAACGCTGGGTCATGCAAGACGTCCTTGTAATTTATGTCAAAACCAGGGGTGCGACAACACACCCCTACGTGTATAAGTCTACTTGCGCGATCGATACTCAATGATCCAGACAATAGCATTTGAATATACCGCGCTTATGTATGCATCTGCTTGACATGCCTGGTACCATAATAGCTTCCAATAGCCTACCCCACCGTAAATAGCTTTCTTCATATCCTCGCTGTGCCAAGATATTCGTGTCTTGGACGTAATTTCGAGGCATATTTTGTTCAAAAATTATAGGAAGGGTCTGTTTTCAGCCAAAATATTGGCTGTCACCAGAAGCGCAATGGTACCGGGAAGTGTTGCAGAAAGGTAAGCGTACTCATTTATTTATTCAAAATATCATATTTTAATGAATTCGGATGCGAAATCCGAAAAGGGATTGACAGGTCAAAATTCTCACACTACAAATATTGTGAAATAAAATAAAATAAAATTTAGGCTCCGCAAACAACGTCAAATTATTCCCATTGGTGTTTGCTACACGTGTATATAATAAATTATGATTTGGGGCTAATTTGAGAAGAGTTATGGCCTCGAATGTCAAAATACACCGAGTGACGGTTTTTGATTATAAACCTCGTCAATTCAAGACTCTGTAAAAACAAATGAAGAATTTTCTGGGATAATTGCAACTAAATTATATGAAAATTATGATCTAAGCTACCAGATGCATCATTAATTTCCTGACTATGATATTTAGTTGTGGGAAAAGAAACTTTAATATTTGTGCGGGATTATTTCCCGCCAAAAATTTCAACCAAAAAAATGTAGCCTTAATAAATTCAATAACTTACAGGTAATAAACCCAGAGAGACATTTTACATGGCCCCAACTGCTAACTCTGTAGTGACTATGGGATATCTGGGGGGGGGGGGGTACATTCAAGCGATGTGCCTGCCTGTCAATAGGCCCCCTTTTCTAAAGTCGAATATACCCGATGACCCCCTTTTTTGAAAGTCATACCCGATGACCCCCGCCCCACAAAAGAATGCGGAAACAATCGGATGTCCAGTAGTAGACAGAACAGGTATGTTCATCATTTGATTCAATTATTTTCCATATGTATCACCTATTATACTGGGTGAATATTCAGTGAACAATATACACCAAAATATTGCATGGTAAGATGGTAAAACTCATTTCATGTTAAAAAGCGAGAGAGGCGCGCGAACAATCTTGGCATGTTGAAGAGCCAATTAACTGGTGAATGATGGTTCAAAAGTAAAAGCGTGAAGTGCCCAAAGTGCGCAATATTTAGGTTAAAATGGAAACATATGAGGTTAATTTGGATAGAAACCCACAAAAAGGCGCCACAATTGAGGTGATGATTGTATGGTCAAGCCCGGGGGGGGGGGGTATCCCCATCCCCGATATACGCTATGCTAATGCATGTACAGAATATTACAACACCAACTGCTCCTTGTTCAAATGTTGTGAGTGCGTACCATAGGCGTCGATCGTGCAAGCGAGAGGTCTGGGGTTCAAGTCCCCGCACAGGCAGGTATGTCTGGAGTTCTTTCTACGGTTTATTATGCAATTTCATGTTTAATTGTGCTTGTGTGCGATGTGTAATTCTTCTTTCCCGTCTATATTGATTTATTACGAATAACGATTAAGCGTCATTAATTTTTATCTTTTGCGCTAGTTTGTAATGTTTGAATGTTCCAGTGTATAATACGTATGCCTCTTCCTTTAAGTTGTTTTTACCGTTGTTTTATTATTCATATCCTTTTAACCAGCATTATATTAATACTCTCAAGGGTTTGAGGCAGTGAGCGTATGCAAGAATAAAAGCACTTAGAGTAATAAGGAGCTTTTAGGTAAAAATATTAACTGTCCATTGTGAATCAGAATATTGTTATCTATCCAGGAATTCATGAATGTGCACTTAACAACTTGGGAACGCTTTCTCTCGGTAAGCAATTGACCTTTTCGGTAAATCCCATAACCCTTTGCGAGCACACCTGAGAAGTCGTCATTTTACGTCACGCCGACTTGCAATGCGCAGTAACGATGTTCGATAAACGATGTGCGCATCGGCGCAGAGCGGCGTGACGCAAAATGACGAGTTCTTAGGTGTACTCGCAAAGGGTTATGGGATTTACCGAAAAGGTCAATTTTAAGTTTGTGAGAAATAAGAAAAGTTAAACATGTAACTGCTATAGTTTTATCAGCTCATAATTGGTGGGCCTTAAAACATTGCGAATTAATACCAATGTATTAATTTTTATTTCGAGAATTGGCCAGAAGTATCACGAATCATTAATTCAAGTCAATATATCGTATCTGCAATTTGAAGAATTTGCTGTTTCACATACTGACGTATTTGCGCTACGTATTTGCGCGCCTCTTTCATTGCACGGCAAAAATTTTTTTTGTCCATTTCACATACTGATGTATTTGCGCAACTGTTTCACATACTGACGTATTTGCGCGACGTATTTGTCATTTGAACGGCGAAATTGACATTAGTCATTTTCACATAGTGACGTATTTTTATCTAATATTGAATATATGCTCTGATAGTGATAAGTAAATTATATTGAAAATATGGCATATTTACATTACTGTTAACCTGTTTTTAATCGACAATAATATTTTAATAAAGTTTATTGGCCAATGCACAATAAACAGATTTACCCCCTGCGAAATGGTTTAGGCCCACTGTGAGTTGGGTTTCAATGCTTAGGTGCAGCATTCTTAAAGAGCCAATTAGCATCAATGCCTATTGTCTGCAACAGCCAATAGGATTTGCCTGAGCACAGCGATGCTGGGCAATTTTCTGAGAAATAATCACATATCGTTCTGTCACGGGAGTAGGAGGTGGTGTTTTCTTGGAAAAAATTTCCCTCCCACCACACCCAAAAACAAAATTTTTTCCCAAGTTTTCTTAACCTTACATGGTTTTTTTTAAAGGTGTCCTTGGGCATACGGCTTGGATACCGGTGGTAGGGGAATTATTTGGACAAACGGTCACGGACCATGGGAAGGCATCAGGCAGGAAAATTGTAATAAAATTGTAAGGATACAATAAATTTACACTGCGTGTATACGTAGGGCTCAGGAAATTCCTGGGAGGGGCCCCGTAACTTACGGGGAGTAATTTGAGAAAAACCAGAAGGTCAGTCTTTTGGCGGAAAAATAACGGACAGGGCCAGAAATTACATCCAAAATGGGATTATTTACAAGAAATGTAAGTACTTGCCCCTATATGTATTTGCTTGAAAAGGGTTTTCAAATTGGAAAAATTGATTTAAATAAAATCGTAAGGATACAATAAATTTACACTGTGTGTATAGGTAGGGCTCGGGAAATTCCCGGGAGGGGCCTCATAACTGATGGGGAGTAAATTTAAGGGCCCCGTAACTTACGGGGAGTAATTTTTGGAAAGGGCTCAGGAAATTCCTGGGAGTGGTCCTGTAACTTACGGGAATAAATATTTTGTAAACTTCTCTCCGAGAAGTTTGATTTCATTGTATCCATGGGCCCGGAAAATTCCCGGGAGATGGCCCCGGAACTTACGGGGAAAAGAGATTCGGATTTCCAAGAAAACTTATTTATAAATAAAGGAGATTACTCCAGACAGATGATTTGCAAAACTTTGGAAGTTTGTGCTTTATTTTGTATGGGGGTAATAAAGTTTATTGGCCAATGCACAATAAACAGATTTACCCCCTGCGAAATGGTTTAGGCCCATTGTGAGTTGGGTTTCAATGCTTAGGTGCAGCATTCTTAAAGAGCCAATTAGCATCAATGCCTATTGTCTGCAACAGCCAATAGGATTTGCCTGAGCACAGCGATGCTGGGCAATTTTCTGAGAAATAATCACATATCGTTCTGTCACGGGAGTAGGAGGTGGTGTTTTCTTGGAAAAAACTTTGGTAGTTTGTGCTTTATTTTGTATGGGGTAATCAAGATTATGCAGCAAATGAAAATCGTTAGATTTTCAAGTTCGATTTTCTTGAAATGCGTTGTTTGCAAATATGTCAGTATGTGATACGGCCGACGGAATGTCTCAGTTGACGCGAATTTTTTTTCTTTCTTTCTTTGGTGTTACATCGACTGCTGTGACCTCTAGTATTGGTTTTGGCTTCTCTGAGGTAGAGTTCCCAATAAACATCCACGAGGTTAAGGGCAGAGTAATGGGAGAGAACATGGACCTTTTCGAGCATCATTATTTCTGAATTGTATCTCCAAAGTATATAAAACTATACATTTTTGGAAAGGAAATGAGTCAAGGAATCCCATGGTGACGTCAGATTTTTTCAAAAATCTCGACTTTTGATAAAATCACAAAAATCACTTTTTACCCCAATTTTTTGTGACAACTTAAAAAAAATCAGTTCGGAGTAAAAAAAAATCAGTTAGCTTTTAATGAAGAAGAGACATGAACTTAGGGAAGGTTTTTTTATTTTTTTGAAATTCGTCTCTTTTTTCGAAATATTGAAAAAAACATGTGAAAAAAAAGCAATTTTGTCATTCTATTCAGCTAAAAATTGCACATAATGGTGTATATTTTTGTTTAAAACAAATATTTTGAAAAATGAGAAAAGCTTCCCTAGACTTAGATGTACTCTAAACGATAGTGCAAACCGTTTACCTTTTGCTTGCATATTTTTCGAGTTATCTTGTCACAAAAATCGTGCAATATTGTCAAAAGTGAACTATGAGAAATCGACGTTTTAGTAAAAAATGTCAAAATTATGCACAAAATGTCCTTATATTTTAAAACGGCAAGACTTTCACGCTTGGAAAAGCTGTACCTGGTGCATGGTCTTAATATGCATCTTTTTGCAACAAGGAATTTATAATGTCTGCTTTTAGTCCGCCAAAATTCAACATAATTAAAAAATCTAAGTGGCATTTTGACTGCAAATTTGTGTTTTGTTTACACCGCATTTGCCGGCGTTAAAACATACCGAATGCGCCTTGACTGCGTTGGACATACGCGCACAGTTGCGCCGCGTCACGCGCCGCGAATCGCGCGCGTAATCACAATATTTCGCATTCGCGCATTTCTGACTCATTATTTCCCGCCAATTTACTAAGCTGTCTTGAGCCATGTGACTTTTTAGAGTTGAAAAGAGTGAAATAAATCAAGCATACGTGTAAATATTAACAAGTTGTATTTTATCAGTTTCAAGTGAAAGAATACATCTTAGTGTTGATAAAAATCAAGAAATCTCAAATTCGGGCGTGGACGAATGTGCCTTAAATCTGATCTTGTACAGCATTGCAATTCGGCTGTGGAGTTTTCTGTTCAGTCTCAAGGACCATTGCAAGTCGCTAAGCATATCATTTACGCTGTAGGTGAGGTCGCAGTTGCTAGTTACTTAACGTGCGCTGTTTCTCTGTATTTGATCAACCTTCTGGCTATTTTGGATATGTGGCTGCCAGGCTACTGATGCATATTCGACCGCAGGTCGTATGTAGTTCTTGTAGCTGACCGCTTTGATGTTACGTGGGCAGCGGATGAGGAAAACTTTTGTTGAGTTGGCCTTATTGGTAACAGCATCAACGTGAGTGTTAAAGTTGAGCTTTGAGTCGATATGCACACCTAAATATTTCCACCTACAGAACATAGCCACGGATGTTAGATGAATTTTCCGCTTGTTAAATGCGTACCACGTTTGTAGAGAACACAGTAATCAGTAAACAATCGTGCGGATGAGTTCTTTATATATACATGCTGGCAGTTCATTAATATTAATCAGGAATACTAGTAGTAGAAAACCCAGCACACTGCCTTGCGGCACACCTGATGTTACGACCACTTCGCTGCTAACACCTCCACCTCGATTATACAGGAAAAGCCGCTTATTAAGAAAGTGTGTTGTCACGTATGCCACAGTAATGGCTTTTGTACAGAAGACGACTATGAGGTAGTCAGAGGTACCTTATCGAAGGATCGTGAATTGTGCACATATTAGCTGCGTGTCACAAGAACGCCAGGTGACGAATGATTACACAATATACTTGATGTGCTCACTCAGCTTGCATAATATTGCAGTCAGTGATATATGACGGTAATTTGATGCTTGGTAGCGGCTACCCTTCTTGAAAAGAGGAACAACTAGTGCCTTCTTCCAGGTCCAGTTTAATGGCAAGGAAAACTGATCTATGAATGCTTGGAAAAGGAGCGTGATTACTGGTCCTATTTCTGAAGCAGAAGATGATGTCTTGTTGATAAGCCAACTGGTCCAGCAGCTTTATGGGCTTTCAAATTTTGGAGAAGTTTGATCACTCCAGAGCAGCTAACTTCAACATTCTCCATAGCATGGTAAGGGCTCGAGCCTATAAGTTGGGAAGCTCATCATCGTGGCTCTCCTTGGTGAATGCTGAGGCAAGTTGCTTGTAAGGTGTTGGCCTTTGTCTTAGGGACAGAATGCTGTACCTGTTTGGTCGTTCCTTTTAACCTTCACCAGAGCACTTAGTTTCTTGTTGCCACTTGGATCATATCAGAAAATGTCCGTGATGTACTTATTGTAAACTCTACGGGTGGCTTGTTGACTCTCTGTTTTGAGTCTTCTGTAGCGCCGCCAGTCACGTTCCTTGTTGGTTCGCCTAGCTTCCCTGAAGGCACGATTTTTGTAGCAGAATTGAACCATACCTGGTTGAACCTAGTAGTAATAAGTTTAGTTGAAACGTGTTCTTTCATAAGAGATACTAAGTCAGGTGTGCTGGTTGAGTTGGTATTAGTAAAGTCATCAGCCCATTTCTTGGCCTCCGATCTAAAGGTATCAACGTCCACCCGATTCCGCAGCTTGATTACGCGACGGCGTGGTTTCTGACGCTGGACGCTGAGCCCTTTACATCACTTACATAAAGGAAAATAATGTCATGGTCACTGTGTCCAGGTAGACCTACACAATGTCAATACAATGTCGAGAATGTTATCTCTTCTTGTTGGAAAATCGTCAAGCTGGTCTTATCCAATACGCGCTTTGGTTTGAAGGAAGGATTCATGGGTAGGCCTACTGATGTCCGATAACTTGGTCTTTTACTCCTGATATCCCAGGGTAGTATGTACAAATGTCTGAGCCTCATTAACGCAATCAATTTAGGGTTGTCTTGTGCTTGGAAGGGTTGTATGGTGCTTGGCGTTTGGTAAACCGCATCAAAAATGATGATTTTTTTATTAGTGCAATTTATAATCTGGCTGCGATGAACTCGGCATCAGTTTTAAGCTTTATAGCCGTCACTTCTATCCTTGCGATACAAGTTGTAATCAGGAGGGAAGATTTCCCCATGACTGATTTCAGCCAAGTTTCAAATCTAAGAATAATGTCAGGTAGAGCTCTAAATATCTCACGTTTGATAAAAATGCTTTGATAGTTCAATAAGATTGATAATAAGTTTGAATTAGGGTGAAATTTGTTAGATGCATTTGAAGGGGATCGTGGTTGTGAAGAGTCAACAGAGCTACAGCTACTTCTGAACTTATTGGTGTCGCTACATACTATTGTTATGTCAAATAAGCTCGTTAATTGAAAAGTTAGGTAATCCACAAAGACAGCACTCCTATGGCAAGTGAGATTTTGCTAAGATGTCAAATACGAGCTCCGATACATGGGCACAATCAGCGTGAAACCAAGTGTCGCATGAGTTACATAAGATACTGGCTTTAGCACCTTTGTAATTAGTGCATGGCTTTTGCCCCTGGTTTTTGCACTATCCACATGGATATCCTGGTAACCTCGGGCCTGGATTGGAATCTGTGTCACCAGAAAGCGAAATAGATAACAACACGAGAGGAAGTTGTATTAATTGGAATCCTACATGATCCATGCAAGCAGCATTGGTGCCAACCGTAGTCCAATTCTGTTTTCTTTGCCCTAATTATTTCCTGATTCTAAGAAAACGATTGAGTCAATATATTGGCTAACCTGGATAGAATAATTATTACCAATATGAATTGTGACATAGAATTTAAATTTCTTTGAAATTGGAGCTTTTGAAATCGGAGCATAAACAAAGAAATCAGTCAAAATCGAGTGGGGGTGGGTAGTACAAGAGTTGCATGTATATCATGTTACACAATGGCCATTGGACAATTTGGATCTGTCTGTACACTTCTTTGACCTATAGAGGAGTGCTGCGTGTTTTTCTTTGAATATCAATTGTGCTTGTTATTAAAGTGAATTGATTTTTGATTATGTATTTTTGTTCTCAAACCCTTTAATATTACAAATTGGTTATGGTTTCATTTTTGCCTCAAAGTGTACAGCAACCTCAATTGAGTGAAAGTTATCAGTAACAAAATTTTGGTTATCAGATTTTTGAGAGATTTTGGCAATTTGTGAAATTATAAATTTGCAGAAGGCAGCCATTTTATTTCTATCATAGGCAAATTTCAAAGTCGTCAGTTGTCATGATTATCTTCTTTGTACGACGTATATAGCATACTAAAGTTCATGATGGGGGATCAATAGCTCTGTGAGTAAAATTGGATTGATGCTATGATGTTTATTGTAGACTTTGTTACCCATTTCAAAGAAGATCGTGCCTTCTGGATAAGTGACAATATATTAATCACTATTCATGTTCACTTATACATTATTGTCAAGTTGTCACGGATTTAAGTTACACTCATTTTAGTAGTGTGGTTAGAATGTCATTTGTCATCCATTTTACATACATTGATTTTTTTTATTGCGCACTCAATACAGGGAAAAAGCTCAAAATGGTTTTCTATAGGAAACTGATGTTGAAAGAAGCTGTGGTTTTTTTCATAGGAATATTAATAAATTCAACAGTTCACAGGAAATAAACACAGAGACGTTTTACATGTTCACCATATCCCAACTGTTAACTCTGTAGTGAATATGGGATATTTCCGGGGGGGTAAACTTTAAAAGTGATGGTATGTGTCCGTCAACAGGCCCCTTTTTCTAAAGTCGAATATACCCGATGATACCCTTTTTAAAAGTCATGCCCGATGACCCCCTCCCCAAATATAATGTTTAATTCTTTTATTTTCAGCAAATTTGTATAGTAAATATGGCAAATTTGGAATAAGAAATAGAATTTTGCTTAATTTTTTTCGATATTTTCTACCCGATGACCCCCCTTTTTTTTTAAATATTATACCCACTGAACCCTTTTTTCATGTTGTTTGTACCCAATGATCCCCTTTAAAAAAAATAACGTTTTGTACCGATATGCCTCTACTTCGCGACGCCGGTAGGCACATACCGGTTACTTCTTAAGTTAAGTGCCCCCCCCGTGATATCTGCTTGTAGTATCGATATTGAGGGTAAATGAGACAATTAATTGGACAATATATATTCTATATAGGCTGTTGGTGTTTTAATATTCTGTACATGCATTTACTCACACAAAACTTAATGGGTGTCAAAGCAAAAAGCTCTGAAAGCATTCAAGGATGTAGTTTTAACGGTAATTTAAATTCAGTGTCAGCGTTGCAAAGTCGATGTATAATTTATTTATTCTTTCAACTGTTGGATCATTTGGGTAGGAAGAGTGTAAATTTGTATTGTGTACTTAACCTGTAGGTGTGGTTATGTTTGTGATAGACGGTAATGAAGGTTAAACAACTTTTGATGAAACCCCGTGTTAATACAGATAAAATCAGTGGTACTTCCAAATAGACATAAAATGCCCCACAAGGCACAAACCAAAGCAGACTCTTTAGACTCGAGGAAGCTTAGGATAAAACTCGCATAATGATGAAAACATGCCGTTCAGTAATAATGTTTGTTCTTACAGTGTAAACTATTCCAGCCAATTGGGTAAGGGGGTTCAACCACCATAACTTTCTGACCCCACAAGCCCAACCCTCAAAGTTTGCAATTGTTTTTTGTTTGTTTTCAATCATGACAAGATCATCCACACTGCTTATAAAATTCATCAAATACCACACTGGACTTGATAATTAAGTGAAGGTTAGGTGAAAAGCAATAATTTACTAAAATGGTAATCCAGCTGAATGCAGTATGCTTTGTTTGGAACTTCACCACGCCGCTTTGGATCAAATTAAAATACAGTGGATTTTGATCGTGTTATTCTGCTACACCCACCATTTTTTACCTCGGGGAAAAACATTTGTGAAGCTGCTGTTAATCTGCTTAACTTTGGAAGTACTATATTTTGAAAGATTGTAATGAAAGCTATAATTTGCTATTAAATCGATCTTGTTAAATTGTGCATGACAATGATTTCAGACATCATCACTTCTACTGGACTATAATTGCACCCACACACACTTCAGTACAATTTCGCTCTGAGTTCATCAGTAGATGCGGGTGGATTTATACTTGCTGATTAATACAAGTTTTATCCGAAATTTATTATTAACTCAATTTGTCGCGATTTAAATGACTTTGCTGCAAAAAGGCAGCATATGATTTATTAATACTACAGTCTATGGTCATGATCTATTTGTGGTGTTGTCCTGTTTAACCTCAAATCACTAGTCATGTTTTTATTATCATTATATGCTTGGGATAACACCACAGCTAGCTCAATTTATTGAAAACCAGTCATGTTTCATTAGAGAAAGCTTTGTAAAATAATACTGTGAGGAAACAGTAGTGTTTACTCAAAAGAATATTATGAGAATGATGGTGTGCAAGATACCAGATATGGAATATGATTTACATTTATCCAATGTAAGCTAAATGTAATGTAGCTGACAAAATTGAGCTTGGCCGGTGAGTT
This sequence comes from Amphiura filiformis, assembly GCF_039555335.1. Classification (NCBI taxonomy): domain Eukaryota; kingdom Metazoa; phylum Echinodermata; class Ophiuroidea; order Amphilepidida; family Amphiuridae; genus Amphiura; species Amphiura filiformis. Next base: position 73,265,866 of record NC_092633.1, read on the forward strand.
TGTCCCAAGACAAATCATGTTGAGTGTTTATATTGTTTATGTTGCAACTAATAACATTGGATCATGTAAATGGAACTGTTGCTATAAATGTCATGGTGAAAGTGTACAACAATCTATGTTGTTTTGTTGAAGATGCAGGATAGTATTTAAAGGCCTTTTAAACACACTATACCCGAGAACCGCTAATGGCTAAAACCCACTAACCGCTCCACCCAAAAAATTAGCAGTGACTGGGTTTAGTGCTTGATAATTATTTAAACATAAAAGGCATAATATTATGATTGCCGCAGGCTCACTTTACAATTTCTAACAAAGAGTACAGACATAGGCATCGGTAATGACGTCAGTTAAGAGCTTAGGCAGGATAATAGGAAACCACGTGACCAAAACCAAAACCAATCATAATACTCATAATTTGAAACGCCCGAGTGAGCAAGTCAATTGGTAATAATAACTGTACAAAAGGTTACTCTAAACAGTTGTGGAACTTATAATAGCGGGCTCTCTTTTAATTGTTACTTTAAATGTTTTTTTGTATGCATGTATTCGTTTGCAATGCACCTACCTCCATATCTGCTAAATATGCTAACAGGCAGAACGATTGTTAGTCGATGCCTATTGTTAAACAAGACCCACTTAGTCACTTAATTAGGCGCTTGAAACAATCGAATTCGGTGTTAAAATAAGCAAAATAAGCAAAAGTAGAATTCCGTCTAGAAGCATATATGCCTCTAAACGAGGGTTTTTTTAACGAAAGATATGAAAGGCCAATACCCTTCTCAAAAACATTGCAATAGATTGGTCTTACAAATATACATGTTTGTACAGCCGCCTTTATCAGTAATATAGTTGTTCAAACTCCAAATAACGTTTTGTTGAGAGTGTCTGCCTCTTGTCTCTTGTGTCCAAAAAAACCTCGTTTAGAGGCATATATATGCTTGTAGACGGAATTTTACGGTATGCCTTGCTTGCATAATATTATATGTCAAGTCTTTGCCAATATTGTTTATCTGCTCCTTGTAAGTGCGTATATGCAGAGATGTCCATAAAGTCAACGAACATTCTCATTTCCCTTTCTCATTTGTTTAAATGTATGCAGCCTTTACAAATGTGACTCAACCTTACAAAGTTTATATCCGTTCTTGATGAAAGATATAGAACCATGTTTACATTGACTGTATCTGCATTTCGTTACATTAATACCATAGTGCATCATTCAATACTAGTTTCTCTGTTATCAAAATATTCCGCGCACAAATGGTTAATTACTTGAGTGACTTTTAAGCATTAAGACATAATTGAAGTAGAGGATACAGTTACCATGACTGTATCAAAACACATGTGGAATCATACGCCATGCATAGAAAGGTGTACATGTTTTGAAAGAAATATACTTCATGGCTTTGAGCATGTGTCAACATACATTTATGTTATTTTCTCTTCCTGTCCCTCACCTATATATGTCATATTTCATGATGGCTATACTCAGACAATATAGATTTTGGTATTTAGCAGTGCTTTACCAAATGTATGTAATGAAAACAAAGTAGGTTATTTTTTATCATAAACTTTATGGATAGTAGTTTTTACCTTTGTTTTATTATTCATATCCTTTTAACAATAAAGTGTTTTGTATAGCATTATATTAATACTCTCAAGGGTTTGAGGCAGTGAGCGTATGCAAGAATAAAAGTAGCACTCAGAGTAATAAGGAGCTTTTAGGTAAAAAATATTAACAGTCCATTGTGAATCAGACACACTTGGATGGCCATTGAAAATTGAAAAATGCTCCTTGTTATCTATCCAGGAATTCATGAATGTGAATTATAACTGCTATTTTGCTTAAGTTTAAGTTAAAATTATTTAAAAGAAAACATGTTTCATGTGAAACACCGTGATTTTGAAGGCGAATGTCTTAGTAAGCACGCATTGGTGCAAACCGTAGTCCAATCTTGTTTTCTTTGACATAATTTCCTGATTCAGCATAGCGTAAGAGTTGCATGTACACAGCGTCAATACCAGGTAAATATGATTTTAGTACAGGCGTATATCTGCTATAAATAAAAAATAAATGTAGATATTTATATAGGGCTTTACGCCGTAAACAGCCTCAAAGCGCTTTACATTTATTCCGCCGTCATTAGAATATGTCGGAATCACGTTTGCTGCTTACAAATTGCGCAAGGTTCATCAGTACAACGACTGTGACTACCCCAAACAGCTTCCCATTGCACCTGCGTGGGGTGAAGCGAGGCAAAGCGCCTTGCCCAAGGGCGCAACACAGTGGTGGGACGGGGACTCGAACCCACGCACGTCGAGCAAGCTCTCAGATTATGAGTCCAAGGCCGTAACCACTGAGCCACCGTGTCCTCTATTCTGTAACTAATGCCAGTTACAGAATAGAGTTGACTTTCCAATTCGCTCCTAATCAATTAATCAATGATAACCATCCTGTTGTTAGTAACGACCAAACCGAACGAAAATCCTATTATTAAGGGACAATAAAATAAAGCAGAATTCCTGAACGATTAGACCACAAGGTATTTTTATAACAATGATTATATCAATTGATACGGGACTTGGGTAGGCGAGTTATGCATGGCGTAGAGTGTTGTATCTGCTTTGATATTCACACGATAGATCTTTGAATACCTAGAAATTGATTAATATCTCCCGTTAATTTTGGTATCTTAAAAACCAATTGTGAGGCTTGTACTTGAATATATGTGTTGAAAAAGCATGGTAATCATCAGTCTGCGTATTGAAATCTACGCCTGCGTATTGAAATCAAAAACTGACAAAAGTTCGGATTTTATATGCGCAGAAAAATGATCCCTTCAAGCAGATGAGGGGCTGTGATGCATGCGTAGTGGGAAGAAACGTACCAGGCTATTGTCAATAGCTTTAGTCTGAGGTCCCTCGGCCCATAGTCTTACAACTAATAAACAGGTCGGAACAAATTAACCATGCGTGACTATTGACGAACTAGTGGATTCGACCTACCATCATGGGGGAATTCTGCCATGAAGATATCGGGGCGATGACACTGTGTATCATGTTACACGATGGCAGACAGATGGCCATTGGACAATTTAGATCTCATCATTCATACTGTCTCTACACTTCTTTGACCAATAGAAGAAATCAATTACTTGAGATGTTGTGACAAGAAAGTGCAATGCAGCTGGGAGTGTTTTTCTTTGAATGTAAATTGGTTCATTAAAGGGAATTGTTGTTTGATTGTGTATTTTTGGTTTCGAACCCTTTAATATTACAAATTGGCTATTAAAATATACAAGTGTTTATGGTTTCATTTTCCCATTAAAGTTTATAGCAACCTCTGTAAGTGAAAGTGAAAGTAATCAGTACTTGAATGTTTGCCAGGTTGCAATTTATGGCTAATATAATTAGTTAGAAACAATTTTGGCTATCAGAGGGGGCATGTGCGATTTTAGGAAAAAAAAAAGAAAAAAAGAAGGAAGGTTTTTTATTTCAAATTGCTAGAATTATACATTAAACACACCTAAACAGACACAATGCAATTTGCAGGCAGCAGCTTAAACAGCGCCAATATTGCAACATTGAACACGTTGGCACGAGCGGGGTTCGAACTCACAACCTATGTATTATGAGTCGGGCGCCTTATCCACTCGGCCACACGTGCTCCACAACTTGAGATATAAATTTCGGCCACACGTGCTGGCAACTTGAGATATATATTTCTTCATAAATATGCAGAAGGCGGCAATTTTATTCTTATCATAGGCACGGGCTAAATATTAATTGGAGAGTTGGTGCAAAATAAGTTTTGACAGAAAATGTGCTTTCCATTAGTTTACATTATCGCGCTCATAATGTAGTAAATTAGCCTAAAACTTATGGAAGGCACATTTTCTATCAAACAATTATTTTGCACCATCTCCTGACACCCCCCAATTAATATATAGCCCGTGCGGTTTATGCAGACCCCTTTGAGACCAGTTTTGGAATTTTGTGAAAAAATATCTCATACTAAATATTAAGTCTGTATATAGCATATTCAAGTTCGTGCTGGGGAATCGGGGACTGCTCTATAATCCGACGCTTCTATAATCCGAAGGTTCATTAGTCCGAAGGTTCGCTAGTCCGAACATGTGTTCATATCATTCGCTAGTCCGAATTTTAAAAGAGGTTCTCTAGTCCGAAAAAAATTAAAAAGGGGTTCTTTATTCCGACGTTTCTTTATTTCGAAGGTTCTATAGTCCGAATTTTAAAAAAGGTTCTCTAATCCGAATATTAAAAGAGGTTCTTTAATCCGAATTTTAAAAACGGTTCTCTATTCCGAATATGAAAATAGGCTCTATAGTCCGAATTTTAAAAAGGGTTCTATAGTCCGAAAATGCAAAAGGGTTCTATAGTCCGAAACGGATACCGTGTTCTTTAGTCCGAATCAGTAAAAAGGCTCTATAGTCCGAATTTTTATAGCATTAACATTTACTGCGATCTCTAGCTAGATAATAGCAGAGTTTATGGTAAACGGCATGACGCTACTTTTAGCCCCCCCCGTCATCAAAAACAAATCCTGCGTACGCGCCTGTTATCCCCCAACTTACTGTAAACAAAGATCCTAAAAATACGATATTTGCTCCAAAAATGTTGACATATTTTTACACCATCAGAAACGAAAAGAAGAGTAATGAATGGAACGAAAATATAAAGAAACCTGAAGAAGTACAAAAAACCCACACACACACCCCCCCCCACCAACAGAACAAAAGAAGGAAAGACACAATGAAAGAAAATAAATAAAAGAACAAATGGAACAACTGAATAAAGACTAAAAGGAAGTCCAAATGAAAGAACAATGAATACAAAGAGAATGAACAAAATAATGAACATTACAGAAAGAACAAGGAGGAGAAAGAAAGAATGTAATAAAGAAAAAAAAATTGAATATAGAACAAACAAAAATGAGAAAGGGATTTTAAGAAAGATCTAATGAAAAAAATATCGAACGAAATCAAGAATGAACAAATGAATGAAAGAACAAACTAAACGACGACCAAAAGAAGAACGATTCGAAAAAAGGACAAAGGTATTGGAAAGAAAGAAAAAAACAATGAAAGACAGAATGAAAACGACCACAAAAAAGGTACAAGCAATCCCAGGGCCAGCCGCCATCACTGCCAATTGCATGCATGTTACCCACTCGCATCCCTGATAAAAGCCAGCCAGGATATTTTACACCCCCCCCCCCCCATCGCAAGATAAAACCATACTTTAACTATTCTGTAAACTAATTTGTTAAAATGACTATATTAATGCCGCAGCATTTACATGCATCGAATGCATCGTAGCTTATTTAGTATCTTACAGTATATAATATTATAATAGAATGAACAAAAGATAAAAATGAAGAAAATACCACCAGAATGAAGATAAACGTCAATGTATGCTACGTAAAATATCCAGAAAAAGCATCCATGTTGAACTTCAGCGGATTTGTATTTAACAATTGATGATTTGACACTGAAACAAATGATGAAAATATAATTCGGACTATAGAACCTGTTTACCAATTCGGACTAAAGAACACGGTATCCGTTTCGGAATATAGAACCCTTTTGCAATTTCGGACTATAGAACCTTTTTTTAAATTCGGACTATAGAGCCTATTTCCATATTCGGACTATAGAAACCTTTTTTAAATTCGGACTATAGAACCTTCGAAATAAAGAACCGTCGGAATGAAGAACCTTCGTAATAAAGAACCGTCGGATTAAAGAACCTTCGGACTAAAGAACCGTCGGAATAAAGAACCGTCGGACTATAGAGCTTCCACCGGGGAATCAATAGCTCTGTGAGCTTGACATTCTTGTCAAGTTGTCACAGAGGCTCATGTGAGTAATGTGGTTAGAATGTCATTTGAACATATGGATTTTACATACATGTGTTGATATTGATTTCGTTTATTGAGCATTCAGGGAAGAGCTCAAAATGGCTTTCTTTAGGTAATTAGTTTTGAGGAGAAGCTATGGTATATTGTTTTTAAGAAAGCATAATACACTAAGCCAAAAACGAAACTTATAATTTTTCACAAGATCATATCTTAAAATTGAGTAACCTGATTGACAGCCTCATCTCCAACTTTACCTTATCAAAATGCAGATTTTGGTATCAGGTGAAAGCTCGCTCATATTTTTCTTATTAACATATGGAAATTATATAGGCATTCCAAATTGGTTTATTTCCGAAGAGATTGTCAAAAACTGTCGAATTAGTCTCAAATGTGGTATACCACTTTTTGATTAATTCAGCAGTTTTTTGATAATATCTTCGGAAATACGCCGATTTGGAACTCCTAATTTATATGTTAATGAGAAAAATAGGATTTTTCATCTGATATCAATGTATTACATGATCATGATGATTATCATTAATAAAAACACTGTAGACTACCAGTTTTACACTGTATTAAATGTCAGTAATTCCATAAAGAATTAGACACATTTACAAGGAACATTTACATGCTCGTGATACAGCACGAAACGTCATTGAGGTATGTCAACATCACCTATTTTATACTGGATTTGTTTTAGAACAATGTAAATAATCAACGACTACAGATTGAAAGAAAAATGACTTAACGAATCTTACCTACTTAACCAAAAGAGAAAGTTTGTGAACCACTCCAAAAACTATTTTAGAATTGACACAAAAGGGGCAAGTATGGAAGTATGGAAAATGTGATCGACCAAGATTGAGTCAAGAGACTAGGAAGACAACAATTTCAAATAAAAATCAAAGAACAGCAGATACAGATGCTGTTTATGTTAATGAGTAATGGAGCGAATGAGCTTTCTGCAAAAAAAATAAATCTGGACACATGTAAGTAATATGGTTAGCATGGTTAGAATATCATTTGAACATTCGGATTAATTTTAAATTAAATGGGTTAAAAATAATATTGAATGTTTAATGAGTACTCGATGCAGGGAAATAGCTTCAAATTGTCAGCCTACTATGATAATTTTTGTAATTTTGAATATGGTTCAAGCATGACTTTAAACATATTTATTATTTATTCACCAATCTTCGCAAATGCAAGAACAAATGACAATGAGACAAATTAAAGCTAAGGGAATAGTCGCAAATAATTAGTAACTGATACATTCTTGAACCATGTTTTGTACTTTGTTCTCAAAATTACAAGAAATATTAAACCCAATTATCGCAGTAGAGTGACAAAATGGTTTTCTGGAACATATTAATATTTAGAGAAGCTGTGGTAACTAACATTTTAGAAAGCTAATTTGAGAAGTAAGCTTAAATTAATATCGTACAGGAAGTAATCCCGGAGAGACAATATTTTACATGGTCGTCTGTTACTTCGACTGTTATCTCTCTAGTGAATATGTGATGTCTGCTCGCTGTTGAGGGTAGCTGAGACAATTAATTGGACGATAAATAGGCTACAAATCTCTGGACAATATAGTGTTTAATATTCTGTATTAGTTAAACAAATAGTCCTCAAGGATGTGGTTTTAACTGTGTAAATTTAGTTTAATTGTAATTTGAGTGACCGCATTAAAGATTGATTTAGAACTTGATTTCGTCAATTTCAACACGTAGCACGATTTTTATTAAATTTGTATAACATCAAGTTCGACAAGTACACCAAGTAAGTACACCAAGTGAGGACACGGTGGCTCAGTGGTTACGGGCTTGGACTCATAATCTGAGAGCTTGCTCGACGTGCGTTGGTTCGAGTCCCCGTCCCACCACCGTGTTGCGCCCTTGGGCAAGGCGCTTTGCCTCGCTTGCCTCACCCCACCCAGGTGTAATGGGAAGCTGTTAGGGGTAGTCACAGTCGTTGTACTGATGAACCCTGCGCCAATTGTAGGCTGCAAACGTGGTTCCGACATATTCTAATAACGGCGGAATAAATGTTAAGCGCTTTGAGGCTGTTTACGGCATAAAGCGCTATATAAATATCTACATTTTTTTTTAAAGAAAGCGCAACTATACGAAATTATTCAACTGTAATTAATTAATTGACCTATGTTAACGATTGCATAAGAATCCAATATCATCCGTTTAATATACTGACGTATGATCAACATCCGCCACTATACTGACATAATCATGATAAACATCCACATAAACTTATTCTTTCGCCAAAAGATACTTCAAGAAATTGTTTACAACCCCATCCCCCCAATGTCAAAAAGAAATCTACGCCACTGGAATTTTGCAATTTAACATTGGTCCTCTCAAATATGAGATGAAAAAACACAAATCTAGTACAAGTAGTCAATATATTTGTAACGATATAGGAAACTTTCCATGGTAGAGATTGGACTCAAATTACACTTAAATTAAGTGTAAATTCAGGATTTCCACGTAAGTTAAGACATGTATATTAGAGAGATTGCGATGTTCCATACGCAGCACGTGGACCGTACGTTTTAACGTACGTTAATACGGTGTTAAATATTGCTAGTCGCGGTTCCAAACTGGATTGTGCTCGTTGACAGGAAGGAGAACATGGCGCCTGGAACAAAGACTATAAACTACTACTGCCTAATTCAAACAGCACGCTTTTGATTTTGACTAAAAACCAAGGTTAACATGCTGCTTAAACTTAATTGTATTTTTGTGCTCCCCAAATATTATAGTTGCCCAAAAACAAATATTTTGGTAGAAGGATCACTACATCTATATATCATGACTTTATTTTCAAAATGAGACTTTTTCGTCCTGAAAATTGGGCGCGTTGCATGAACTTCGACATGAGGTAAAATCAGCATATTTCAACGTAGCACATGTGTTTTATTCCACGTTGGAATCCAAAATGTCAAATCGCAATGTCATTTTTTATACGCAAAGTATCACACACATTTCAATGGGCAATCTCTACGTATGGACATCGCGTATAAATTTAGTCAATTTTTAACACATCGCTGCACCTGCACCTTTATTATAATGATTTGTTACAAACAAAAAGGATCATAATAATAATTAGACTTTCCTTCGTATGTTCGTTATACTTGACTGTCTTTAACATATTGTGAAATGGACAAATTTTGTGCATTTTCAAAGATGTATCTACGTTGATTTCGCACGTGGAAAATGTTCGAAACTGGCTAAATACGTGACCTCGCTTCGATACAGGAGAGTGGTTTTGAATAGATACCTATGTTTGGAAATCGCAATCTCTCTATTTTGCATTTGCCCTGCACGTAAACCGGTATGTGTTGATACCGACGATTTGTTCCTTCAACTGTTAGATCAGTTAGGGAGGGGGAAGTGTAAATATTGCCCGGATATTTATTGTATGCTTGTACATGAAGGCGGTTGGTATGTTCGTGCTTCACAGCAAGTACTTAGCCCATTCTGGACGAATCACATGCTAATGTAGAGAGAATCCTCGGTACTTCCATATGAAAATAAAAGGCCTCACAGACCAATGCAGACTCTTTTAGACCTGAGGTCTATGGTCTAAAACCCAAATAAAAATTTAAAAGATGCCGTCTTAATAGTTAACAACATGACAGAAAATCCATGATGGTTCTTAAATAAGAGAAGGCCACCAATTTGGTAAAATGGTAATCCAACTGGATGCGGCGTGAATAGAAAATGAAGAGTTTTGATTGCTTTACCAGGAGCAGGGAAATGCAAACCACATCCTTGTCAAGAGTAAACAACTGCCTGTTAACTTGACATTGTCACGTGTTCCGTGGAGCAGATTAAAATTCAGTGTGATTTGCACATTCTTATCCTGTTATTGCTCTACAGCTACCATTTTTCTGCTCGGGATAAATTCTGTTAAATTGTGTATGATAATGGTTTCTGAAGTCACCACTTCCTCACCCCGGGGTTCTTCACCACAGCTCACCTAGACTATTTCATCCTCTGTTGTATGAAGTCCTCTTCAAGCCATCTCGCCATCTTTGTCTTTACCTTCCTCTTCGTCGCTTTCCAGTTCTTGGTTGGCACTTGGTGACCATGTCCATGCACATTTGGACAACTATTGGTGACACAGGGGAACATATGGCACCCATGTTGTTGTTTGTATTAGTTGCCTTGGGAGGGGGGGCGGCAAGAGGGGGGGGGATCCCATAGGGGAAGTCGGCGTTTACGATACCGGGGCGGGAGTATGCCGCCCGAACAATTTTTTCCGAACCATTGTTGATAACCAGGCAGTCGTCTTATTATGCTTGATTTTCTGCAGCCATTGATACCATTGACCATGACATTTTATTCCATGGTTTAGAGCATAACGTTGGTATCAAAGGAACAGTCATACAATGACTTTCAATGTGCTGCGCACGCCACTGCCTAATATGGTTGAAAACTGCATTTGATACAAAAATAAAAATATTCCAAACTTTTGTCCATGACTGTATAAGAGGTCGTCAGATCAGCGATCAGACCTGTTGGTGGGATGATATCTGATAGTAGCTGATAGTTATGGTCTTGAGTGTGGCGTGCCACAAGGCTCTATTATTGGGCCAAGCTTGTTTACAAACTACTCTCAGTATATTGCTAACATTATCCGTTGTAATAGTTTACATTTTCATGCTGATGAGATACAAACCTATATGCTTTTCAATCACAAGATTCCTATTGACTCAGCATCTAAGTGGGCTCTCATTTTCTTCGGAAGGGGGAAATTTACAAGGCAAGAAGTCGGCGTAAATAAAATTGCGACCCCCCTATTTCGTCAACAAAATTTTATGATCTTTTATGCCTTTTACGCACCACATTAAAATCAGGCAGGACTTTGTCAATGAATCAAAGACATTATAGCTTCATGAAGGTGAGTCCATAACTTCATAATAATGTAAGTGCTCTCTTCACGTATATTCCACCAGATTTTGTTATCAAAGTGGTGAAAGAGTGCCTCAAAACTGACGCACGGATCTTAAAAGTGGATCAAATTGTGGACAGTGGCGGCACCGGGAATTTTTCCGGGGCATCGGGGTGAATTTCTTGGGGGGGGGGGGAAGAAAAATACCAGTCATTGGCACCCGTTCGGCATATAATCGGCGTCGGGGCGGTAGCATATCGGTAAAAATGCGATCGCCTCAGTATGAAAAATACTAGTAATATCGTTGGTCATTGAGGTTTCTCAATTACCGTCCTAATGAAGGTGCTGTTTTGTAAGTTGTTCCAATCTAAATTGATTTTTTTTTGATGATAGGTGTGACAATTAGGCCTACTTGTTTGAGATCACCTGGGAAAATACCATTGGTTAGAGAATATTAGAATAAAATGATGGCAGTATCGTTATAATATTTTGAATTAAATTATGTATAAAACACAGACCAATGAAACACTGAGAATAAATAAAAATAAACTAAATAAAGAAATAAAGAAATAAAGAAATAAAGAAATAAAGAAATAAAGAAATAAAAAAATAAAGAAATAAAGAAATAAAGAAATAAAGAAATAAAGAAATGTGTTAAAATTGGGGGCATTACCAAATGGTCGGAAGCGAGTCTATAGCTCAATCAGCACAAAATTGGCGATATTTCTTTGTTTTTATTTCTCTACACATAATTTGCACTGTTTTATCAGGGCTCCATAGTCGGTTCCGTAAGTACAGTTTCAGTACCTGTATGCAGGTTAACTAAACTCCCCGGAGCTACAGTACACTTATTTAAACTCCCCGGAGCTACATTACACTTATTTAAACTCCCCGGAGCTACATTACACTTATTTAAACTCCCTGGAGCCAAATTACACAGAAGCACATTGTGTCATTTTGCAGGAAAATTAATAATGTTGCCCCCATTTCTTCACAAGTTCATTCGAAACTGTAATCAAATTGATTGAATTATGTTTTTTGAAAAGTGTTTCAGTTTCTAATTCAATCATTAATAACTACATAGACCTCTGGGGAAAAGATCTTTTTATAACTGTAGCTCGCAGTAGTAAATTCGAGTATTGTTACAACTTTTATTTTCGAATTTTCCATCTACATGTACATATAGAGAACGTCAATTTTAAACAATTCTATGACATTTTCTGAAGATGGCAAATAGTTAATCAAAGAGACATTCCAGGTATTTTACCAAATATACCCTGTTAAGTTTTACAATGTCATTCTTAAAGAAATACTGTCAGCGTAAATAAAAATAAGAGTGTGAACCATTAAGCTTTATTATAATTTCATGCACTGAAAGTTATTGTCGAGGTAAGACAATGCTTTTTTTTTTAATTCCCTGTGCTTGGAACTGATGGAGGGAGAAAAGACATACATAATGAGCAAATATTCTTTTTGAGCAACAGGTACAAAGAGAGACAGACGAGGCAAAGACTATATATGGACGAAGACAACGAACACTCACACTCATACAAAACATACAAAAGGACAGAAGACAAAAAAGAAAAAAGGATTCATATTCTACTCACACACTTAAAAAAATAAATAGCCATGATATATACATAATATGCAAAATATAAAAGTTATTTGAAAAAAAAACACAATCAAATTTTATCGATGTCGAAAGAAAACTTTTTAAAGTGCTTGCCAAGATTGCCATTTTTCTCAGCAATTTTGTACTCAATGTTGAATTTAATGCTTTGTATTTTAATATTCACTATCACTACTACTCTACAATTCTATTTAAATATGAGCTTCATGACAACATGGGATGGGATGGTATCGTTATATTTTTTATACATTTTTGTTTAAGTGTATACAAACAGACCAATGGAAATAAGTAAATAAATAGCCATGACAATATGTAGCCATGATTGCACAGCCTTTTTTATCGTGTATGTGGTGGTGGGGGGGGGGGGAATTTCGCCAGTGTTAGTTTATGCGATAATGTACGTATGTTACACAATGTGTTACAAATAGGCTGATTTGGGAAATTACCCATCCAGTAATGCTGAAATGGGTAAATACCAAAATGAGTTTAAAATGGTCTCTAACACGTACAATAAAGTATTAAAGCAAGGGAGTTTTTGCTAGAACAAGAACAAGTTGTTTTGTGCTAAAAGATACATGTTATATGAGCTAGATGGATACACATATTCTCATTGTTTACACCTATTGTAATTGGTTCCCGTCTATGTGTAATAACGGCAATGTGTTATAAGATCTGCTAGATACACTGTCTATCCATCTATATTCCATAGTAAGGAGGCCGTTGGCGCGACGTAGTGACGACTCAAGAGAAGCACGATTTACAATTTCTTTACAAAGACCTATAGGTCTGAACTATGGTGTATCACCGAATAATATCCCGGTTGAGGAATTCGTGGTAGCGGCGGAAGTAGCGTGTGAACGGCTAGATGGAAAAGCAGGAGAAGAAATACGATCCAAGGTAACTGCTACTTTAAAAAATACGAAACCCCCGCATAGTAATATTAGTGCTAAAGAACGGCAAGCACTACGGGATCTTAAGAAAGACGAGAGCATTGCAATTCTTCCTGCTGATAAAGGAAAAATTTGTGTTGTTTTGGACACTGACACTTATGACACCAAAGTAAATGAGTTATTGAGTGATAAAAAGACCTACTCAAAGCTTAATAAAGATCCCACCACCACGTACAAGAATAAGCTGCTGAAGCTTCTTAAGGAACTGAAAGAGAAAAAGTCCATTGACCAGAACTTGTATGATAAGCTTCGGCCATCCGCATGTGTAGTCCCTTGCATCTACGGTCTACCCAAAGTCCATAAAGCCAGCGTACCTGTCAGACCAATTGTGTCCAGCATCGGCTCGGTATGTTATAGCCTTGCCCGTTTCCTGGCAGACCTTTTATCACCCTTGGTTGGGAATTCGCCTCACCATATCCAGAATTCCCAGGACTTTGTTTCCAAGTTACAAACTCTTAAACTTGATGAAGCGGAAGTCTTAACATCTTACGATGTGACCGCTCTGTTCACCAGTGTTCCGGTCGATGGTGCTTTGGATATAGTAAAAGAATTGCTTGATAAAGACAAGAGCTGGACAAAAAGAACATATCTCAATGAAAAAGAAATAATCAAGCTCCTTGAATTCTGCTTAACCACCACTTATTTCAAGTTTAGAGGACAATTATACCAACAAGATCATGGATGCGCAATGGGCCTCCCGGTCAGCCCGATTATCGCCAACTTATACATGGAATGGTTTGAAAACAAAGCACTAACATCCACCGCTGACCCCCCAAGAATTTGGCTTCGTTATGTGGACGATACCTTCGTGGTAATCAATAAGGAGAAAGTCCCACAGTTCACTGACCACATTAACAGTCAAAATGAACATATCAAATTTACCAACGATCCAGAGAAGGACGGTCAATTACCATTCCTAGATACTTTGGTAAAAAGACAAACAGACGGTACGGTAAAGGTCAGTATTTACCGGAAACCTACGCATACTGACCAGTATTTGGCTTTTGATTCCCACCATCCACTTGAACACAAACTCAGTGTAATCAGAACCCTTTTCCATCGGGCAGATACTTTAGTTACTGATACGGAAGATCGAGAAAAAGAAATAAATCACGTCAAAGGGGCCCTTAGACGCTGTGGCTACGAGGAGTGGAGTTTTAAACGTGCTCAAACCAAAAAACAACCGGTTGAAAAACAGTGCGATTCGGAATCCTCTTCCAAAAATAAGACATTTGTTGTAGTTCCGTACGTCCAGGGCCTATCAGAAAAGATCAAAAGAATACTCGGCAGTTACGGTGTATCGGTGGTATTCAAACCGCACCAAACGCTTCGCCAATTACTTGTTGCCCCGAAAGACAAACCTCGCGAGGAAGACAAGTCAGGAGTTGTGTACCGTGTACCCTGTGAAGGCTGCGAGAAAGTGTACGTGGGTGAAACCAAGCAAACCCTCGGTGAGCGCCTGAAAGAACACACTGCCAAGACAACCTCAAATCAGTCGGCATTAGCAGAGCACAGCAAGGACACCGGACATAAACAGGACATTGGAAATGTTAAAGTCCTCTGCAGAGAAGACAAGTTTTTGCCGAGGAAAGTGAGGGAAGCCATTAAAATCAAACAAGAGACAAGCCCCACCCTAAATAGGGACGCGGGCCGAGAACTTTCTAGAATATATGATTCTCTTCTAGAAACACCATCACAAAGGACAAAAAGGACATTGTCAATAACATCTAGAAACACTGTCACTGGAGAATCATCAGTCAGTCTACCAACAGCATTACACCGCTGAGGACGGAGAATGGTTTCTCTGAAATATTCGGTTCAAAAAGTGAGTGTTGGTGACCAGTTTTAAAATATACCTTTGATACAATTTCTTTGTCTTTAGCGGTTCGTATGTGCTGGTCAAAGTTCAATCCAGTCTAATCTTTGATGTTATCAATCAACATCTTCTTCCTCTCTTCCTTGCCCATCTGTACCGCCCTGCAGAATGATATTTGCTAGACTGTTTTTCCACCTAATCGCATGGCAAAACAACTGGAGTTGTCTTCTTTTAAAAATAGATATCAGATGTTCGTGCTTTCAGTGAAACTTTCTATCATTAGCCTTGCTTGTTTGTTGGTAGTACGTGTAGAGCTGGACCTGGAGGAACCTTCTCGTGCATTAATCTCTCAACATCTAACTAGACGTTTCTATGTTTCATACCCATACAGGAAACGGAAACTATCAATGTTCTTAGGAAGCTCATTTATATTTTTGCTGCCATTGAGGTGTTCCTGTCTCTCCAAAGACCCAATACACACATATTGTACATGTAACACATTGTGTCAATACGGCCGTATTGGCACGGTAGATGCCGTGCTGAGATGGATATTCTGTATTACAGCATACGTATGGTCACGGTGTATCCCGTTGTCAAAATACCACGTAATACAGTAATAGCGCCCTCTGTTGTTTATAATACACTTTTATACGTATTTTCAACGTAGTGAAGAAATATTTGAGAATATAAAAACTAGTATTTTAAGAAGTTAAATTTCAAGGTCGTTATATTAAGGTTACTCAAGGTTTTAATATTAAGGTTAATTAAAAGAGACAGCCCGTCACCCTTAAGGTTACTCATTGTTTTTTGTCGATGCTGGAGCCCAGTATCAACCAAAAACATCAAGACCGCAGGGCCGGCAGGCCCGAGGCCGGCAACTCACATACGACGACTAAACACTCCAAGTGGGACCCCAATATAAGGGCCCCGCAGGGCAAGAAAGCAAGAGTAACCTTAAGGATGACGAGCTGATAACGAAAATTATGTTATATTTACGGACAGCTCGTCACCCATTTCATAGGCCTACTTTTAAGCCTACGGCGCAACCTTGAACAATATTGTCTTTGAGCAATATTGTCTTTTGAGATAACGCCTGTAGCCACCCACAGCCAGCCCCATACCTCATTTTGATTTTTAACATACCAATATTCTGCTTTTTATATTCTATGGGGTCGCATATTACCTCAAATATATCTTCACTACGTTGAAAAGTGGATTATGATCAACAGAGGGCGCTATTACTGTACTAAAGTACGTGGTACTTTGACCACGGGATACACCGTGACCATACGTATGCTGTAATAAATAATACAGAATATCCATCCCATCACGGCATCGACCATGCCAATACGGCCGTATTGTCGCAATGTATTACGTGCACATAATTATATGTGTATCGGGTGCTCCAAATGGGGTTCAGATTGGCTAATGATGATGTCGCTACAGCAATTCTGATTTTGATTTCTTGCACTGATTTGGTATCATCTGGGATGGTTGAAATACGGTATTTAAATTGTGCAACAGTTTGAAATTCATCCCAACCATCTTGAGCCACATCTTCAAGATCTCCAGGAATTTGTGAAGGGGGGAGAACACTAGTTTTTTTGTACACTGTCATCCAGCCGTCTTGTGAGCTCACTTAGTTCTTCAGGCTGTCTTGCCAAGAGGAGAATATCATCAGCGAATCAACTTCCTATACTGACTGTTCCGTTAAACCATGAAGGCCTTCCATCATCCTGATCATGATATACTCAAGGAAAATGTTAAAGGTGGTTGGTGACAGCAGACAGTCGAACTCCAACTCGGGTGCAAAACCACTCACTCATCTAAACATTATTTTGTAGTTTTATTTTCATTCTTTGAAGAATGCATACAGGATCATTTTCAGGAAATGCTTTGACTTTATTTTCACTTTATCAAGTTATGTACATAATAAATATTTCATGTGAAATGATACAAGGAAACTTCTGAATTTGAGCCTTCAGGTTATAATTTGACCAGTTTGGGCTATTTTGATTTCTGCGCATTTTGCCCCTCATTTGATAGGATAGCCCATAAAACAATAAAACAACGGTCAATTTAATGTAGTGAGGTCCAGATTTGAAAGTTGCACTTACAACAATACAAAAACACTTAGATATCATTACACAGATTTCCTTCCATTATATTGAATACAAATCAATAGAATTTACTGCAACATTCATTAATATTGGGTTACATTGATTTAAATGTACGCTGTGACGTCAATATTTAAACGATTGCTACAAATGAGGTGTCCGTTTTTGAATAATAGCTATTATTTAAGGAGGATTAGTTACTTTTTTTGAGATGTTTATATAGTTTACATTGATAAGAAATTAGTCAAGGAAGTCATTGGTCACTGGTGCCATCCCAGTAAAATTCATGGGCATGGGGAAAATAAAAAACCCATTACAACGAGCCTTGGGATCTCACGTCTTGAACCCATACATTTCCCTAATAGTGTTAAATTTTTCCTCAATATTCGAGCATAAACACCCGCTAGCTCAGACACTGTTCCGACACACCTTAATGAAATCAATACCGTCATATCGTCACCCTGCTACGATAATTGCCGATATCATTTTTTTTTTGTAATTTTGAGAACAAACTACGAAATATGGTTCAAGCATGCATCAGTTATGTAATCACCCTAATTATTTCTGATTATTCCCTTTAATTGGTCTAATTGTCATTGCTCTTGTGTGGTAAATAGATATGTTAAAATGCATGCTTGAACCATATGTTGTACTTTGTTTCCCAAAATTACAAATAAATATTTAGGTAATTATCGGAGCAGGCTGACTTGTCTTGATTACTGTAAAAGATATGGTGAAATAAAGTTTCCTGCCAAACACGGTCCTGTGTGCATCCTTCCCACCTTTTTTAAATGAGCTACTGATAATGATAAAAATGATGATACAAAATGTATATGAAATAGTACGAAATTTTCCACTTGCAGGGAATTACCATAGTTGTCTAGTGGGCGACATGTTGAAGTGTGTAAGTTGCAGTCAATGAGCTCATAAATAGGAGTCGATGAAAATTGAATGTGGTTTCGCGAAAACGTTTAAAATTGTTTTTTATCCCTTCCAGATACATGACAGGCACTAGAGCCTTTCAGGCACAATGACAAGCTACATACGAAAAACATATTAATATTATAACAACAATTCTTTTAATGGCATATATAGGCCTAATTACAGCTTGAAAGTACCATTTGGTATAATGAGAGTGGGTTGATAAAGTATTACAAAAGTTGTAGTTTTAGTTATCTATAGTTTATTTTGTGTCTGACATAAATATTAATGTTTTTATATTTTGATGTACTTGATTCAAATGTGAGTTTTATTCCGTTATATTCCGATAATTTAAACGTTTACATGAATGTAATCATGATACTATTCATATTATATCAGCATTTGTGAGTTGAATTTTGTAGTCAAGTATGATTGATGGGTTGATGAATTCAATGAAACTTGGGATCTATGATCCCTAAAGTTACTTAAAGTTTGCGCCAAGCTAGTTTTACGAAATTCATTCTTTTTTAAAATTCAAAACTTTATGAATGAATGCCATGCTTGCCATCATGGCATATTTCAATGGAGCCTAATGGAGCAAGTCAATGGAGACCAAAGGACCTTTTAGCCAAAAGACTGAATGGTCGTAGGTGGGTCAAACTATATTGTCTGAATCCTTGTACAGTTTTACCATGGGTAATATTCTGGAATAAGTGTTGTGTTAACAAAATCGGAATGCTCAACCCGTTATGTTCTTATCCAATATACATGTACTCGTACCTAGGAAGAACAACACATCCAGCAACAGCAAACAGCTATTTTGGTTTCTTCAACTACAATGTCAGATGTCTAGGAGCCCTCAACACAACCCATATTGAAGATATAACATGAAAGAAAGAAACATTGTGTAAGATAAGAACCTGCACCTATATACATGCTCTACTAGCTCTTTCTCATCTCGTGGTAAAAGCATGCCAGTATCTCCAGAAAGTTTCTCTGTCCCCATAGCCTATATCATTTCTAGATGAAAGATACAGAACTATGTTTACATTGACTGTATGAGCATTTTTGGTTCATATCTTCTCAGTGATCAAAAGTGCAACACTCCACGCACTTAATGGTTGATTACTTACAGAGGTACTTGAGCATTAAGACATGAAAAAAGTGCCAAGAGACACAAACGTCGTATAATGCTGCATGCTCGCCAACATGTGGAAACACACACCATGGCTTGCTTTAGAAAGGTGCTAGAACTATTTTGAAATAAATGTTTCATGGCTTTGAGCATGTGTCAACATACATTCATGTTGTTTTCTCTTCTTGTCCTTTACTTATAATACGCTATACTCAAGTAATATAGATGTGGTACTTGAAGTGCTTAGAAGAATGTATAGTGATAATAAGCATGGGTAAAAAGCAGAAAAGACAGAACAATTTGGAGTATGAAATAAAGAGTTGACAGGAGTTATAGGAGTTTTTTGCTGTTTCTGTGTGCATGTTCTCATCATTGATGGTTTGGTGGACTGTCATGTAAAATGGATGTTAGCGTGATCCTAAATCATTGTAATTAACAAAAGTTGTAGCTTCGGAAATGCTCCAAAAATGGCATTTTGCCGGATTTAATTAAACATTCATAATTCAAAAGGTAAATGAGATATTTCAATTTTTTTTTATTTTGAAAGGATTAGTCAGGTTACATAAAGTAGTACAAACAAATAGGCTCCAATTTGATTGCAAAGGTGGTTTCTAGAAAAAGGGTAAATTTATATTGTTGCAAAAGGCTTTAAAATTGTACCAAACCTATTCTTTTAGTTTCTATTAGTCAACACTTTATCCAAACCCGAATTGAATCAAACCGAACAAGTAATATTTGCACAATTAAAAAAGCGATGTTTCTCAAACAGTCAAAAAGTGGATGCAACAAAGCTCTTCAAATGTTTTTCCTGAAGTGGCAGCTGAAACGCGCCTGATAACATTAAGCCTACATGAATGTTTTTACAAGCAAGTTCAAGAACAAAACACATTAGACGTAGACGGAACCATGTATAGGCCAAAGTTTATACATAATCCTTACTAAGCTTCATGTATGTAGTGGCTGCTACTACAATATATGCTATGGTAAATTAATGATTGAAAATGATCTGTAAATAACTTTTAGAGTATTTAAACTAAGATGATCAGACGTGAGCTTAATACCGGATGAGAAAGCAGCTTTATGAGTATTATGATATTAGAGATAATTAGTATTAGAATTAATCTATAATTGGTGCAAAATAACAAGATGTAGCTAGACAGGTGTTTGCCTGAAGAAATGTTTTAAAAAGAGATGATTACAAAAATGAGCTCATTAAAGGGAGATCATTAATTACCTTTCCTACCTGCTTGAATTGAGAGGTAAATGTTTTACAAGCCGAAAGATATATCAAGTAGTTTCTAGAAGGAACAAGGAAAAGTAGTTATGTTACAATTGTTTTCATCTCAGTGATATTAGTAAATGTTTTTATATGACTAATAAACTTTCCATAGTGAACAGATTCTGTAAATGTTCAAAAGGGCAGAACGGCAAAGTATTGCTGCAGGATACCCCTAATTTGGTGAGATACAGGCTATATCAAAATGATAGGTTGCCAGTGATTGTAGTCAGGATTGTCACATCAAAATGCTACATATGAGCTACCTTATTTATAGATGAATGCTGTATATGTCATAAAACTACAAATCCTGGGCATTTTATGAGGATCCAATGTTGCATATTGGAGAAGCAAACTTGTCAATAAACATCAAGAACTTGTGGGTACCAAACATTTTGATACATCCTTATCCTGTATGAATATAAAAAAGGCATTATCGTACAGTTAGTCGCCTGTGGCAAATCTTTCCAAAACGTCGGCAGGAAATTTCCTTATAAAATTACATAACATAATAAAAAAAACCCCAATGTATTATGGTTTTAGAATTGGGTCACTTCCAAATCATGCTTTAATTAATATCACAACTCATAAGACTTGTGTCTTTGACCGAATTGCAACATCTAGTTTCACACTTGTAATTTCGAATGTAAGCTGAACATGCTGCTGCATGCCTTGCTCACACGTGTGAGAAAAGAAAGTGCATGGCTGGGTAGCTGCTATAGCTTAGATAATTTGAATAAATTTGAGTCAGGATTATGCGATACCTTGATATGTCTCTATTAAAAACTTGAAGCAATATAAACCTGGAACATTATTTCGATGCGGTATTGATTTTACGAGGTTTGATATCATCAAAATCATAGGAAAATATTAAGATTATCGCATTGTAACATTTTACTTCTCTATAATGATAACGTTTCAGGTGAAATGCATTTTACATTACATTATTAACTGACCATTGCAAGTGAGACAACTGGATTCTTCAAGTTTAAAGGCCAATTTGATTGAACCGTTACAGTCACCGGCAAAGTCCCCGACATATAGCATCTTAATTATTCAGGGTCTGCCTTCTCCCAATTAAATTGAGTCTTTTAATTTCCTTTTGGTGTAAACTAACAGCTACTAAAGCTATTGTCTTATAAAGTCGTCAATTCAGTTACTATTGAAGGTAACTTGATACTTTGTATTAGAGTGTCCAATATCCAACTTAGGCCGTGGTCAACCGGTCGTTGTCTCGACTACATCTACTACCTATTTTATAAAAATAAAATACAGCGTTAATTTTTGAGGATCAAAATATTATCCTGTTTTGCCAAACAAAAAATAGCTAAATCCTAAACCTTTTTTTTTTTTTTAGTTCACGGCAAAAACACCAAAAGTCACATTAGGGTCAACACCGGCAGTACTTGGAAAAAACCGTGTCGCACACATTGAATTATAATTTTCACGAATGCTTTAATTTCCATTGTTAATTTCTTTTTTTATAATTAAGCAACCAGACTACACTCGTAAAAATGGTAATGTTTTTTAATCTTGCGTTAATTCCTTTTATAAACTACGGCAGGTTGTTTGATGGATTTATGGTCAAAACACTGTGTCACAGGTGAAATATTTTTGATATTTAATGTTGCTCATTCGTAACCAGACCTGCATTCAGTTGGAACATGTCTCGTATTTGAAGTAACAATCTATACTGATACAAAGCAGCGAAAAACGAAATGCAATGGCCTCACTTTGAGTTTTTAAAAATACCATCCAAATATGTCGTGAAATGTACGTTACCCCGATATGTTAACACGTACCTTAGTCGTTGTAAACACTGACAGTGAACCAAAGCGTCCTAAAATATACGGTTTATCATGCAAGTTATATGATAGTAAATGTTTTCAGGTCCACATGATTTATGTATTTGAAAAAGAAATCCTAGGAAATTCGAAAATTTAGACTGTATGGTTAAGAAATGTAACATACGTTACCAAAGTGCATTATAGCCGCAGGTGTACTTGATCAATATTATTTCATTAACGCATTTCCAACGTACTTGTCGGCCATTTTGTTAAAAATTAAAATGTAACCTACGTGACAGAAACATACGTTACCATTAATGTTAAAACTAACGCCACTATGCATTATAAGTACTTATAAGGGCATTGCAGAAAATAGGCTGGATGAAAAGTATCCTAATTCTAAGTTTCATCTAAATTTTCAATTTTTTCCAATTCTTTTTTGAGGCATTCAATTCCCCTTTAACAAAACTTTACATTGCATTATTTTATACCAAAACAATCAGTTTTTGCATTGTTAACAAAATAGCTTGCAGTATTCCCTTCAATCTAATGGTAACGTATGTTTCCCTTAGTAATGTATGTTACACATAGAAAACACATGGGCATTATTGAGATTGATGTAAAAATAAAAGTTCACAAGATTTGATCGTCATATTTTCTAGAATGATACTTAGAAGGACTGTCTTTGATTTACGAATAAAAAGGAGTAGTTTAGAGATACTTTACTTTTGCCGATTTTTCAAAGTACTGCCGATTTATCGGTTTTTACCCAATAACGAAATAGAGCCGCTGACACGGAGGTATCTATAGACTGTCCCACAGTCTCGGTTCCATCTCTGGGTAAATAATTATTATTTTAATTATTTATTATTATTATTTATTATTAATTAGAGCTAAAACCACCTTCTCCTTCACTCCAAAGATTCAAACCAACACACCACTAAGCCCTAACTAATGGCAACAAAGTTATAGTGCTCCTGGAGCACTGTGCGTCGACGAAAACTCAATTAATCTACAAACCAACTTGTTTATTTTTTTTTATAATAGCTCTCCTAATCCGAGACTGTTCCGCTTTGATAGTAAACTGACTTCCAAATAATTATCAAGCTATGTAACGTGACTGTGGCGTCAATTATGATATCCCCGCCCCATTGTTAACTCAAATATGGTAGGCACATAACATGCATGACCCAGTTCTATTGTCATTTTGCGCGCGCGTTGGTTATGATGAACAGACTATCAATGAAAACTCATTTCAAATATCGCCTTGCTTGCTGAGCTCTACATTGATTGGTCAGGCTGAGTAGCCGCTTACACAAGTCTTACACAAACGGCAAGACAGTGAGACCACGGACGTCCCAGGATGTAAAAGTGAATTCCCACGAAATGCTGGGAACTGGAAGTCAATTTGCCTACAGATTGGAAGGGTCCGTGTATCGGGTTTATTTAATGTTATATAATCTACATTACCAGTCGTTCTCCATGGACCCGAGGGAGGGTCTAAGGTATCTATAGTGGGAATGTCAATGGAATGAGCACAGCCTGACATAACGTGACGATATTTTACGTACACTGCGTGATGTACGCCAGCGTGCGCTGCTGTACGTGCGTAACGCGGAAGTGAATTCAAGTTCGGTTCAAGGGTGTACACCATCAATACCGGTGGGGTTGGGCAACGATTAGGAAAGAAGGATGAAAAAGGGGATTCATGAATGGTCAAGAGTTTCATCATGTTGTGAAGGATTATTTCTACAAAGATCATTGAGAGTTTGCGAAATACAGTTTACTTCGCCGCCGTCTTTAAATAAATTTGTCTTTTTTTACACAATGATCCTTTTACACAATGACTCTTTCCTTTCCGCCACGGCAAAATTTATGGTTCAGAGTATATCATAATCGACGCTGGAGAATATGCTATTGAGTAAATGAATTGCTTTCGTAAATGAGTCCCAAAGAAATTGAATTATTGATATTATTATTCCGCGTACGACACCTAGCCTTTGCAAGAGGTGGTGCCAGCATTCACTAGTCATGGCACAACGAATTCATATGAAACCCTATATACCTCATAAACCTATAAGTACCTCTTTTGGCTATTCTGAGAAATGTACATACATGAGTACTGGATTTACATAATTTACCTATTTCTTAGGTGAAGAAATGGCTCATATTATTTCATTATTGACAACGAGGTTTCTGATGCATTGCCTTTCATGTTTTATTTGTAGTCGCTTACAAGGGAGACATGTATGGTGTATTGATGCAATATGCCAACCAAAATAGGTTAAATTTCGCCTTTTTAAACCGTAAAATGTACACTCATGGTATAAGCAAAATTAATTTTTTGACCTTTGCCATCCCTACTCAAAAATTGTCTGAACTTATGGCATTTTCCATATACTCGGTTAGTTTTGTGGCGTTCATTATCGAACCCAAACGGTTTTAGCTTGTATTTATATTATTTATTAACATAGGCCTAT
Source organism: Amphiura filiformis (assembly GCF_039555335.1). NCBI lineage: Eukaryota > Metazoa > Echinodermata > Ophiuroidea > Amphilepidida > Amphiuridae > Amphiura > Amphiura filiformis. The sequence goes on from NC_092633.1 coordinate 73,290,770, forward strand.
TATTTGTTTGTGATATTTCAAGCGTTTGAAAATTTCAAAATAATCCCATTCAATTACACGATTGACGATGAAAATTTACTGAATTTAGAGGATGCACGGCACCACCACCTGGTCACGACGCAAGTCAGATACAAACACTAACTAGACTTAGCTGTGGTCTAAGACCACGAACACAGCCGTGTTGTGACCCCTTATTGACCTTTGACCCCAAAATATATGAAAGTCCCATAGACATTGGCTAGTGTCAATGTACATTTGCATGTGGCATCACTATGCCATGTTACTTGTGGCAGAAGGGGCATTTTGAAGGTTTTTCGTCTCAGGCCGGAAGTGACCCCTTGATGACCTTTGACCCAAAATAAAAAAATACCACATATACACTGGGTAACCACAATTCATATATGAACATACTGTTACTGTCCTTTGTTTTTCTTAGCTAATAAAATTTTTTGAAGGTATTTCGTTTTATACCGGAAGTGACCCCTTAATGACCTTTGACCCCAAATCTGTGAGGACCCCATAGACACTGGGTAATAACTATTCATGTGTGCAAGTGGTGTCACTGTCCTACGTAATTTGTGGGAGAAGAAGCATTTTAAATTTATTTCGTTTTATACCGGAAGTGGCCCTTAATGACCTTTGACACTAAATAAAAAATACCACATATACACAGGGTAACAACAATTTATGTGTGAACATATCTTTACTGTCCTATGTTTTTCTTAGCTAATAAATTAATTTGAAGTTTTTTCGTTTTATACCGGAAGTGACCCCTTAATGACCTTTGACCCCAAATCTGTGAGGACCCCATAGACACTGGATAATAACAATGCATGTGTGCAAGTGGTGTAACTCTCCTACGTAATCTGTGAGAGAAGAAGCATTTTGAGTTGAAATCACGTTTTTGACCCCTATGACCCCTGCGTGACCTTTGACCCCACGAGTTTCATATGACATGTAGGGGCATGGTCAATGATGGTTGTGACCAAGTTAGGTCAAAATCAGTGTAAGCATGTAAGTGCTAGAGCAAATGTAGTGGTCGGCAGAAAGAAGAAGAAGAAGAAGAAAGAAGAAGAAAGAACCTGTAAGAAAAAAGACACAGCCGTGACTAACGTCACGGCTGTGTAATCAGGACATGACATGAGGAAGGTAAAGTTCCTCTAAGTAGGTATGCAGCCGTTATGATACGTGTCGAGTGATCTGTTTTAACGATTAAATAGGGTAGTTAGTTGTAGAAGTTACATTTGACATCTCTAAAACTTACCATCATATTTTTTTCAATAATTCGTTTCGCACCTTGTTATTATCTATTACAGGGAATAGTTACTGCAACTATCCAGAGATTTTAATCTCTACTTTTTGATATACCTAACACTCCCAGGTAATACCAAATACTGCGTGGCCGGTCCAGCGAAATATCCGTGGCTAGTGGAATTGGCTAGTGGTCGCCAACCTAGTACTTTAAACGCAAGGCATCTCGGGTTCGAATCACGATCAAAACAAGCAACAAATAACTTCTTTGTTCATCTTCTCTCTTTATTCATTCATTTGTTTCCTTTCCATTCACTAAAAAGCACTTTGGGCGTTTAACTAAGGTTAGAGCATAGTAGGTAATGGGGATACGCATCCTGCACAAGAACAAATAAACACAGTGGGGAACGATTGTTCGCTACAAGAGGAAACTGAATATATTTAATAAGAAAGAATGAACAGTTTACCAACCCAAAGTATTACAATTAAGGGTTGGGGTATGAGCGACCTTGAAGTACAGGTATCTGGAGAAGGGAAGCAACGAGTTACCCCAAATCACAGCGACAGGTAGTGACTGGGCCGCCGAGTGCTAATATATATTTATTTTGGAAGGTTCGTGTTTGTTTAAAATTTTGGGGCGTTTTTCCAAAATTTCATATTTTTGGCGATATTTCAAAAAAGCGACAGGCCAAAGACAAATCTTTTTGCACATACTTTGTTATTGCTAATAAAACTCTTTTCTGCATACCTACGTTACAATTCGTTGTGGTGATTTAGTAATATTATAAATTTTGTGACTGCATTTTTGCGTTTTCGATGCGATTTTAGGCTTACCGTGATTTAACGTTGATATCTGGTCTTGCTCCTTTTATAATTTTACTTTGACCGTCGGCTTTTGTAAATAACAGAATGTAGATTGGCTCTGAATAAGTATCGTAGTCCTCTTGGTGGGATGACAACAAATAAACACAAATCTGGACAGCACACAACCCAACATGAAAAAAAGCAAGGGAATGTGCCGGTCGATCGAACCCACGACCTTCCGATCTCTAGACGGACGCCTTATCCATTAGGCTACCTGCTCCCACTGATAAACGGTGGTTAAAAATGGGTCTAATGTTTAGCAGTCGGGGTATACAATACACACAAACAAATATTACCCAAGTACACAAGTGAAGGAGATCATTACTGATGCTTAATCGTTTCCCCAGTACCCGGCCCCAGTATAATATATGTAAAGTAGATAATGGGGATACGCATCCTGCACAAGAACAAATAAACATAATGGGGAACGATTGCTCGCTACAAGAGGAAACTGAATATGTTTAATAAGAAAGAATGAACAGTTTACCAACCCAAAGTGTTACAATTAAACATGACAACACATAAACACAAATCCCGAACGGCACACAACCCAATATGAAAAAAGCAAGGAAATGTGCCAGCATGGGAATCGAACCCACGACCTTGCGATCTCTAGACGGACGCCTTATCCATTAGGCTACCAGCTCCCACTGATAAACGGTGGTTAAAACTGGGTTTTCGAAAGCTTTTTCATTTTCATTTTTAATGACTTATCCTACACTTTTAGGCAATTTTACACAATTTTAAATTTTACGGTAAATTTGCCCAATTTTGCTCCTTTTTCAGATTTTGAAGAACATTAATATTATTAACATTTACCCCCAAAAGTGAAAATTTAACCCCAAAGTTGTAACAAAAAGCCTGAACATACACCCAATTAGTGAAATAATTCAATTCATTCAAAACGTTCTGGCTCAAGCGTCATAACTTCAGATAGGCTAAGCTCTGTTACAAAATCCGTATATTTACGGGGTTCCAGTACAGGGCGTTCCAAAACAACATTACCCAATTTCAAGCCTGTTTCAAATTATTGTTGATTTGGTGAAACCACCTGAGTGGTGTGAAATTATTTCCCCACCTCACTCATTATAAGACCCGGACCAATATTCATAATGGCTCATTTTCATATCTTTTAAAAGATGCCAAAAAGGTATGACCCCCTGAGTGGTGTCAAATGAAAGAGAAAAAGTAAAGAAAAGAATAAAAATAACAATGGCAAGAATGTATTACCCCCCTCGCATGGTGTGAAAAGAAAGAGTACAAAGTAAAGAATATAAAAAATTTAATTTCCCCACGGGGGGGGGTGGTGACATTTCTCAAATAGGTCAATATTCATTTCTTGTTTCTATACAAAAATACCCGGTTGAGTGCATACCATCGTAAGAGCTGTGTAGCTTCTAGCTGGAAATTGGCCCTCTGTGATTGGTTTTTGTCGAAACCTCAAGCGTTCCCTTCATCTAATCAGAATTTTTTAAATATCAAACGAAAGCTAACGCAACAGATAACGCAATTCAATGTTATAAATGTAGTAAATTAGAATGAGCAATGGCCAATTCTCTTTAAATTGCAAATCTTGTGGAAAAAGTTACTATTTTCGCCTGTTTTGTCATACGGTTGCAAATTTAATGAACTATGACTTTGCTAAAGAGCGCTTACAAATTGACATGTTTCGATCCTTTTCATATCACCCAAGAGTGAAACCCCCCGAGTGTCAAATGAAACAGAAAGGGTAACAACCCAGCAAACACAAAAACGTTTTAAAAACGTTTTAAATAAGTTATATTTTGGCTTTTGGTTTATGTAAATACGTTTTAATAACATTAAAATGTCGGGTTATATAAAGGTCATGATAACGTTTTAAAACGTTTTGTATGAAAACACACTACAACAATAGTTTTTAAATGTTTTCAAAAATTTTATTTTAAACTATTTTTGCAAACATTGTTGCCAAATATTTTGTCAATACTTAAATAACATTATGTTAAAATATCTGAACCCAGCAAACACAGAAATGTTCTTAAAATGTTTTTTTCAAAACTTTTTAATAACGTTTAAATGTCGGGTTATATAAAGGTCATGAAAACGTTTTTAAAACGTTATTGCAAATATTTTGGGCAAACATTTTTCGCAAAATATTTTTTCAACCCCAAAATAACATTTTGTTTAGAATGTTTTGTATCAAGTTTTCAAGAATGTTTTTGGAATGTTATTAAAACGTTTTTATACCCTTTATATAACCCGACATTTAAACGTTTTCTGTAAGACATTTTTGTTTGCTGAGCAGTAGATTATCAAAAAATGTTTTGTAAGGTTATAAAAACGTTTTATGCTCTTAATATACCCTTTATATAACCCGACATTTAAACGTTTTCTGACAACCTATAACCTTTTGCGAATGATGTCGAAAACGTTTTGCGTTTGCTGGGAAATACAATACAAATAATTTCGCCACCGGGGGTGATATTCCTCATAAGACTCGGGGCAATATGGCAATATTTCAGTTTTGGGTCTATACCTCGAAATCCCAAGAAGTTATGACCCCCAGAACCACCCACCCCAAACGGTGACAGTGGTCTACCACAATATACTACGGAAGCCCTATGATTCAGCTATGGTGCGGTAACCGCTCTAGTTTTTATATAGCATTATTAAATACTCTCAGGGATTTAGTGCGCTAATATCAGAATGAAAGTAGCACTGAGGCTATTAAGAGGCTTTTAGGTAAAATATCAACACTCCATTGTGAATCAGACACTCTGTGACGGACAAATGTGATGAAAATTGGCAAATATATCATGTTGTTTATTCATGAATGTGCACTTAACAACATTAAAAACATTGAAATCAATTGTAACGCCTTTTAAAACACTGATTTTGAAGATGAATATCTCAGTTGGCACACATTGGTGCAAACATTGTCCAATTTTGTTTTCGTTGACCTGATTACCTGCTTCGAAGAAATTGATTCTACAGAGAGTCAGCATTATTGGCTTATTTCCTGAATCAAAAAATCGGGTATAGACTTTGAAATTCATGCATACGTAATAAATTGTCCTAATTGCAAGAAAACCATTCAAAATATTGTGATTGTAGATAGAGCAAGAGTTGCACGTATATCATGTTACACGATGGCAGACAGATGGCCATTGGACAATTTGGATCTCATCATTCATAGCTGTCTCTACACTTCCTTGACCCACAGAAACAAAATCCACTACTAGAGCTGTTGAGATAAGTTGTACCTTGCATGCACGGAAGTGGTAAGTGCAATAGCAGCTGGAAGTGCTGTGTGCTGAAAAATTGTTTTTATAAATTGTCGTTTGGTTTTGTGATTTGTTTTCACTCCCTTTGTTTTTACAAATTGACTTAAAATATACAAGTATTTATGGTTACAGTTAGAAGTAAAAGTAATCAGGTATTTAACAATCCCTTTCTTAAATGCAAATTAGTTTGTCAGGCTGCAAGTTATGGCAAATATAGTTTTGGCTCAAACGACTTCACAGAAATAAATGTGGTTATCGGAGGAACTTGGGCGATTCTTGGGCAATTTCTGATATCAAATTGACCATCGTAAATTTGCAGAAGTCCGCAATTTTACGTACACGTTTCTTGCTATCCCAAGCAAATTTCAAGGCCAGCAGTTGTCATATTATTTTCTATCTATATAGCAAATTGAAGTTCATGATTGGGGATCAATCACTTTTTTTCAGACTTTTTACCATTCTGGATAAGTAACAAGAAATCAAACACTAACCATGTTCAATGATACAATGTAAGTAATGTATGGAGAACGTCGTGTACATATTTGGATCTATTTGACATTAAATAGGTTAATAATATTGGATTTCACCCTGAGTACTCAATATAGTGGGTACGAAACCGTCAGAAAAGTAGTTTTCTGGAACAAATTGATATTTAGAGAGGCTATCATGGTATATTGCTTTTTAAGAAAGTATATTTGAGATGTGAGCTTAATTCAATAGCGCACAAGAAGACAGACCCGAGAGAGACATTTACATGGTTATAACGAGTTACCCTCTGCCTGTTACTCATCATATCCCTCTCTCAATGGGATGTCAATGCTGTTGAGGGTAACTCACAATAATTAATTGGACGATAAATTGGCACCAAATCTCCAGACAATTGTTGTTTTCATATGTTTTAACTGTCTAAATAAATAAAGTTCTTGTAAACTGTTAGACCAGTGTTTGGGAATGGAGAGTGTAGGTAAACAGTATGCATCGACTATATTTATAAATATGTATTTATAAATACGCACGTGACAACTCCGTGCTGCCATAACGGCTTGTGGAATGGAAGTGGCATTCAACACAGCGGGTGGTCTTCCTGTACATTTGAATGCAAAGGCGGTAAACAACACCAGACTGTGCAGCAAAATTGTCTATTGTTTTACGTATTTATAAATACGGTCAAATGTAGCCGGTAAAATAGAACATCGACATTTATTGTGTGCTGGGGAGTACGTGTAGAGGTATGTGGTATATGTATATGGGATATGCGGTTATCTGGTAGGTCTATGGGGTATGCCGGGTGGCGAACTATTTTACCGTAGTTAACATTTGAATAGGGAGCCCGTTTAAGCAACTGTATACGTGGTGTCCCGCCTATTAGGGTTAGGGTTAGGGTTAGGGTTAGGGTTAGGTTTAGGGTTAGGGTTAGGGTTAGGTTTAGGGTTAGGGTTAGGGTTAGGGTTAGGGTTAGGGTTAGGGTTAGGGTTAGGGTTAGGGTCTTAGGGTTAGGGTTAGGGTTAGGGTCTTAGGGTTAGGGTTAGGGTTCAATATTGATCGTATACGTATTAACTAGTAATATAGTATATCGTGTATATACGCTTTATTCCGTAATCAACAAGTATGATAGAAAGACGGCTTTCTGGCAGAACTACTCGTAGCATAGTGGTATAGCGTCTGACTATGGATCGCTAGGTTGTTGGTTCGAACCCCGGTCAATCCTTGGTAGAATTTTTAATATAATATAGTTCGTTTCTTTTTGTTAAGTAAGAAGAAATACTTTGTAATACTTTGTAATAATGGCATGTGGAATCTAGCCTCATAATACTATACATTATGTATTATAAGTTTCTCCTATTCAAATGTTAACTACGGAAAAATAATTCGCTGCCGGGTGTGTGTGTGGGGGAGGGGTATGTGGGAAAGGTGGGAGGGTGTTATGTTTGATGTGTTTCACATTCCGGTAGTTTATTCCACTCTAAATAAAACAGTACGTACCCATCGTGAGCCAGAACACTTTGCATGACCCTGGTGAAAGATTCAAATAGGTTATAGCAGTGGCGTGCGCAGTTGGTGGAGGGGATATTCCCCCACTTTTGACAGTCAGTCGGGTAAATGCACCCAATCGGTGGAAATATTGGGGACTAGTTTACAACAGTCGGGGAAATCAAGACCCGTACCCCCACCCACCCCACTTTTGAAAACCTGCGGACGCCACTGGCGTTACATTTGTGATGTTTCATTATTGCCCATGATATATAACTTGTTTAAACTTTTGGTTTAATTGTCTCCATGTTTCACCAATAATACTGGGTTATATTCAGTGAACACTTTGCACAAAGATATTGCGATATAGGTGTGACAATGATTATTGTAAATGGAACTGTTTGTAATAAATGATGCAAACTGTCACAGAGGAAAGCACATACCATATAATCTCTTGTGAATTCTGTCAAGTACATGATGGTACACGCCCCACTAAAATAAGTTATAAATAATTGTAGAGCACTTTATTTGTTTCAAACCAGTCTCACCTTTTCAATAGCTATCCATGACAGGTGACAAGTAGTTTGAATGATGGGTACTGTTTAACAATATCATGCCGAATCATCCTTTTGTGATGCCAGCTTTAATGTACACCCATCATATATGTGCCTATCGGCTTTGCTGAGACTAATCCTCCCATCCATATTCGATCTATGTAGCTTTAATGTCAGGTTCTCCCTCGAAGCTAACTATGTACTACAGGTATGACATTATCACTTCCCTAACCAAAGTTTGAATATCTCTTTGGTGCTTTATTTGTGACATGGGGAAATATTTTATACTTGTCAACCTTATTTTTATTCTTTGTCTATCGGAGATTGTCAGAAAGTGCTCAACTGCAAAACAGGAGCGTAATAACATTTTTTACTCATATCAGAGTAACGACTACCTATTCTGGAAGGTCTGTTCTTTGAATTTTTATACGCTCTCCCTTTTTGGGATTGAGCACTTTATTCAAAATAATTATATTTTAACTATGAGTTAAAAGGTTTTATTACGCTTCTGTTTTGCACGTATATGTGGGTGGGTGGGGGTGTGTGGACATGGAAACATGGACAACAACCAAGTACCTGGAACAGAAATTACAAACAGCCCAAAGAGCAATGGAAAGGAAGATGCTACACATTACCTTAAGGGCTGGGGTATGAACGTTTGGACAGTATTTCTTTTGGGACATTAGAGCACATCAGACATATCGAATTGCATTCTGAATACGAAGAATGTCATTCTGATATCAAATAATTTTGATTTTTGAAATTCGCAATTTAATACACATTTTATGGCAAATCATTAAAATTGATATTTTTGATATTTAACAGTACTTGAAGTAAACTTTATAAATCTGATGATTTATACTTAAAGTGTATGTAGGTGGGATGAAAAGCCGACGATCAATTGAAAATTTTGACCTTTCGTATAGAAGATATGGATTTTTTCCCAAAACACCAAAAAAAATTAGGTCTTTTGGGAAAAAATCCATATCTTCAATATGAAAGGTAAAATTTTCAATTGACCGTCGGCTTTTCCTCCCTGCTACATACACTTTAAGAATATGTCATTAGATTTATATAATTTACTTCGAAGACTGTTATATATCAAAAATTTGAAAAATATCAAATTTTTATAATTTGTCATAGAATTTGTATTATATTATGATTTTCAAAAAATGAAAATTACTTGATATCAGAAAGACATGCTTCGTATTCAGAATGCAATTCGATAGGTCTGAGGTGCTCTCATGTCCCACAAAAAATACTGTCGAAAAGCAATAAACGCTCATTTTAGATCCCTTAAGGGATACAATTAAGAACACTGAAATAAGACGTCAAACTCACGTCAAAGACATTATGGTGAAACTCAAAGAAGCGAAGTGGAGATGGGCAGGTCACCTAACACGAAGGGAAGATAACAGATGGACTAAACGGCTTATGGAATGGCAACCAAGAACAGGGAAAAGATCAAGAGGAAGACAGAAGAGGAGGTGGCGTGATGACATTACTGCCTACATGGGATCTACATGGACAAGAAATGCTAAAGATAGAGAACAGTGGAAGAATCATGAAGAGGGCTACGTCCAACAATGGTCGAACACAGCCTGGTGAGGTGAGGTGAGGTGAGGTGAGGGGGTGTGTGGGGGTGCGGGTGAAAGAAATGAGAACAGATGACAATGTAACATGAAATTTAATCCGAGCTTTTGCCCACAGGGCTTCATCAAGGATGTCATTGGGAAACTGGTAAAAAAAGAAACAGAGAGAGGATACATAAATGCCAGGCAATAAATCCATAAACACATGATAATGTTACAAAACCAAAACCAAAAAAAAAAAAAAATAATGAACAAATCAGAAACAATGTTTATGCACAAAGATTATACAGAAATAAATTATATTACAAACTGTTTATGGCAAAAAAAGAGCAAAATTATGATGCTATGGTGCCTGCAAATAGCCAACAATATAATACAGATTGAGTATGGGAATGTATAGAAACCTGAGAAAAACACTAACTTACCGAGAGGAGAGCTGTAAAATAATATGTGTGATGGTGACGGAAATACGAATGATAAGTCCTTGTCTTATCATTCGTACTTCCGTCACCATCACACATATTTTGCATCAAAAAGCTGCAGGATTCCACGAAAGAGATACTTGGTAAAAGTGCCAAGAGATACAGACACCGGATGTTTGTCAAATCATGTCAGAACACATGTGGAATCATACATCACGGATTGTTCTAGAAAGGTGTACATGTTTTGACACATGCTTCATGACTTTAAGGGCGTACTACACCCATATATTGGTTTGATTGGTCTAAATAAATATTTTTTCATTTATAGCTAGGCGATATATGCACGGATCATGTGAAATAAAAAAATATGAAAAAAGAAGAAAAAAGTGCTTTTAAACAATTGTAGTAAGTCATTTTAGCCCTATATATATTTTGTTTACTGTATCCTAGTTACTCAGATGCGTGTTTCATAACAAACCATGATTTATTCTATTCAGCATGTTCAAGTAGGGTACATGAATAGAATACATTAAATCCTTTGTTATACTCTCTATAGAAAATCTAGTGGTGCATGCAAAATATATAAACACTTACACAATGGATGTATAGTCATTAGTTGTTAGGAGAAGAAAAGGCTATTAGGTCACCGTATGTCAGGTTATAGGTCAATTGGTTCAGGTCAAATTTAAGCATCAATTTTGAATACACATGTGAGAGTTTGTGATATCATAATGAGGAATAATTTTGATATTCTGTCTTTAACTGGATATATATCGAGAAGTGCAAGGTGGATATACTAATATACCTTGGGATGTAAATGGTGAGTACAATTTAAAATGCCTAGTTGAGATGGATTTCACAAATAAATATAAAATAGTTACCAAAATCACAAAAGATAAGCTTACGGAAAACTACCCAATATGGTGGTATAGGTGACAAGAAATACAATTTTTTTCAACATTGCTGTAGTATGGTTGTGGTAACCTGTTACCTCTGGCTTAATTAAGTTTCAGTGAAATAATGTCGCAAGTTAAAAATACAAAATATAGCTCAACATTGAAAATAGAAGCATTTTAACCAGTTCCTTTTTTGATAGTTGTGGAGCACCAAGTTCATGAAGTCATAAAAGAAATCAGGAACCACTTATTCCCATTTTACATATCAACTTTATTTCCCTAACGTGTTAGCAACACATATCCAAATTTTAACGAAATCCGTTGATAGTAAGCTTTCCAAAATGAAGTGAATTTAAATCATCAGTGATGTACCACCTTTTGGCTTCTACTTTTAAAAGCATGTAAGCTACGTTGATACCGATGCCACCAATAAAACGAGAAGATTTGCCCTTCATTTTGCATACCACTTTGTCCAATTTTTTTTGTAATTTCTTCACAAAATGCAAAAAATGCAAAAAAAATCAATGGGTGTAGTACCCCCTTAAGCATTTGCCATCATACATTCATGTTATTTTCTCGTCTTGTCCCTTACTTATATACGTTATATTTCATGATAGCTATACACCTATCCGACTTCGCCATTACTGCGGTGTCCCCGATGTAAAACTGCGGTGTCCCGAGGTCGGGGGTTCTATCCATTATTTATTGTGTGCTATACAGAATTGTACCCGGGAATTGTACACAACAGTGATATTCAATACACAATCATGAGTATTGAATTACGAATTAAATCTCCCGCTCTGGTACATCTGTGTTGCCGTCAATAGAGGGCCAAATACAGTAAACGCTTCTCGGATTGGTGTATACTCAGGCAATATAGATTTTCAGTAGCTCCTTAACCGTGGGATCCAATAATTTAGGTGGCCATGGGGACGTATCATAGGGCCCCACATGGGCCCCTCAATAACTTGGACCAGGCTATGATTCAGGGCCTATGATTTTAGTACTTGACAAGCTGATGGTGCTTACAGAATGTGTAGCGAAAGAGATGTGTGTTATTTTTATTTGAAACTTTATTTTAAATTTGTGTTTTATTCATACAAGAAAATGTTTTGTGTAGCAATGAGGAATCGGACGTTTGCACAGTATTTTTGTGGGACATGAGACTTGATAAGAGCACATCAGACATATCGAATTGCATTTTGAATACGAGGAATGTCCTTATGATATTAAACAATGTTAATTTTTGTGAAATTGGCGGCATAAAACAAATTTTATGGCAAAATATTAAAAAACTGTTTCATAGACTCTTGTCCTAAGTAACATGGTTTTGGCATACACTCTTGACTATAAATTATGATTTTAAACTGGTCTCTTTACTATCTTTCTAAAAGGCCAGATTAGCCGACCCATAGTTAATATTTTATGCCCGTTTTGAGGTTACGAAACCCGATTGCGAAAAATCAAGTGAACATATTGTTACACATACTACATGTACTACATGAAGTGCAGAACCCGGAACTGAAATAATCATTATTTTGAGCAACAAGATCTTCCGCGGAGAATCAAAAACACATTGTGCTCTGTGTCAACAGAGAAAACACACGGGAACGTGTCGGACGATATACTAGCCTTAGTCTGCGATGCTCTCTTTTAATGGTGTGTTTGTCCTCTTATCCTGTTATAGCCAATAGTCGTGAGTTAATATCATCGTACACTTGGGACAAAACCACTGATAGTTCAATTGATTGAAGAACAGTCATGTTTCATAAGAGAAAGCTTGGTAACATAATACTTTGAGGACACAGCAGTGGTCACTCAATAGAACAATATCAAGATACACGATATGCAAAGTAATATGATTTACTTTTATCTAATGCAATCGCAATGTACTGGTTTACAAAATTGAGTTCGTCCCAAGATAAATCATGTTCCATGTTTTTATCGTGTATGTTGTAACTATTAATATAAACTGATGCTTGCTTCTTTTTTCTGTAGAAAATAACCTTGGATTAATGGAACTTTTGTTAGATTTTCGATTTCAGGTTTGCTCACCTGTGGATGCGTACATACTTTTAAGGAAAGGATGTGGGCCAAATAATAAGCCGTTTTATACAATATTGAAACCTATGATGTCTAGCTTTAAAAAAAAACCGACGTGTATTATTACTCTCTGGCTGCCACAGTAACGCGGATCTAGGAATTGACTACCTAAATACGGGAACAAGCGCAAATCAATAATGTCTGATTAAGATGCAGATGATGAAACGATGTACAAAATCATAAAAACGTTCCGTTTAAACGCCATTTCTGATTGGCTATAATTTTACGAAGTCATTCTTAAACTGGACGTGTGTTATAAAGTCGACGTACGTTTTTTTAAATCGACATGTGTTTTTAAAACTCGACGTGCGTTTTAGACTCGACGTGCGTTTTTAAAATCGACATGTGTTTTTAAAACTCGACGTATGTTTTAAAACTCGACGTGCGTTTTTTTTTAAATCGACATGTGTTTTTAAAACTCGACGTGTGTTTTTAGACTCGACGTGTGGTTTTTAAACTCGACGTGCGTTTTCTTAAACTCGATGAAATATGAACGTTGTGGCGTAACATACGCTGCTGCTGTCCAGTAGACCATTGTCCAGTAAATGGAATACATGCGTTGCAAGTGATCTCTAAATACCCTTTCAGTATTCAAACTAAGCTTAATACCGAAATTACGGATCTGCTATTTTGAGTATTGTGATATTAAAAATATAAAATTAGCAAATGACGGATCTACGATTTTAAGTATTGTGGTATCAGAAATATAAAACCAGTATTCGTTCGTTTTTTTTGGAAAATTACGAGATGTAGCTCGGCAGGTGTTTACTCGAAGGTATTAAAAGTTATGATTAAAAGAATGAGCTCATTAAATGAAGTGTAGTATTAATTACCTCAACTACCTGTTTGAGAGGCTGCAGACAAACCTAATATCAGTGTAACAAGGCGAAGTAAGTACATGTAGTTCATAAAGTATAGAGAAATGTAACAATATTTAATTTCATCCCAGTGGTATCAATAACATTTTGTACAAGTAATATTTTGATAAATAATAGTTCCTTATATTAATGCTCAAAGGGATAAACCGGCAAAGTAAAGCACTGATGCGGATACACTTATTCGGTGAGATATGATTTAGTCCCCCGATGGCAAATCTTTTCAATTTTCAAGACGTTGTCATAAATTGCCATATTTTTAGAAAATTGCACAACCCAAGGTCAATATAGTCGCTTCTGATAATGGTTTAATATATTACAACTCATAAGACTTGTGTCTTTGACGACCATTAGTACGATTGGAATTGAATTGGTAAAATATTTTTACAACTAGTGAAGCTGAATATTTTGTGAAATGTAATAGAATTGGGAAAATTATATTCACATAATTATGGTATTGATTTTATGAGGATTGATTAAAAACAATGACGAAGATTACTTGTATGTTTCAAGTGAAATGCATTTAATATATAGCATATTTGTACAATTTTAATTGAGACAGTTATTGAGTTCCTGAAATTTAAATACCAAGGAATCTGATTGAACCGTCACAGAACCCCCGGCAAAATCCCTGACGTATAGCCCTAGCGCAGGCTCGTCCTTTAATATCCTTTTCGTGTAGGTTATAACTATTGTCTTTTAAAGTCTTCAATTGGTAACTACTGAAGGTGACTGGATAGTTGATAGTTTGAGTTACAGCGTCCAATATCCCGTCGTGGTCAATCGGTCGTTGTCATCCACCTCACTGTCAATAAAGTGTGCAAAGAGAGATGGCAGTCAATTAACAGATCAGTGTTGTCTAAGAAATTGTAAGAAAATATATGTTATCTAAGAAAGTTTGAAAACTACGGAAGTTATGACCAATACCATTGTCTTGTCTACCAGGTCTTTGTTTTTTCGGTCACTATAAAATTTGTTAAATTTTCCTGGAAATCTCCTCAACAATAATTATAATAGTGCAATGTTTTCATAGTTCTGAAAGCTTCGTGTAATAATAATAAAATTTTATGAAGGGGTAAAAGGTCATCCCTTAGTAATATATATATGCGATATTAGACACGTTTTGTTACGATTGTTCAAAGATTCTGCAAAAAACAACCCTAACATCATACCAGTTTACTTGTTTTGTGGTGATAAAACAACTAAAAACAGGCATCTAACTTTAACAAGTAGAAAGCTGGGTTTTTCGAGGTACATACAACTTATTCAAAGTAGAAGATTTGTGAACATTTAGAGCACGTTTCATGATCGTCTAAAGTCGACCCAACTCGGTTTGTTTTGCGGACATGATTGCACCTAAGCAGGACGAACGACACTAAGATAACGTGATATGGTAGACCCGTAGTCATGATTAGCAGGACTACGACATCTAGCTTTTAAAGAGTTGCTTCCAGCTTTCACTTGTCATGAAACAACAAGTTCATGTGGAACCCTATAATACCTTATATACCTATGAGTACCTCTTTCGCCTATTCTAAGAAATGTGTGTACATAGATGAGTACTGGATTTACATAATTTACTCTCAGGTGAAGAAATGGCTCACATTATTTTATTTTTGGCGCTGTTAGCGTTTTCTTACAAGAGAAATGAAACTGATATTGTCGACAAAAAACATAAAACAACAAAACAAACAAAGAAACAAAACAACAAAAAAAAGATAAAAAAGAAGAAAAAACACCACAAAAACACAAAACAAAACAAAACACCAAAACAAGATTTGGTATCTATGATGCAATTTTATATTTGCTTTTCACCAGGGCTTATCATAACTTATCACTACATAGATCTTTGATGATAAGTAGTCGCTTCAAAAGTCTTCACGTGAGGATAAAGAACGCCAGAAGTCAAACACCTCAATGCGTAAGCAAAAATGGATATTAGCTTTATACTTCCATTAAGATATAAAGCACTGTTTGGATAATTGCACCAAGTATTAGGAAAACACCATTAAACTTTATGTAGTAATGATAGTGATTGTAAAAATCATAAAACCAATTAACAGGCCTTATTTATACTATGCTCCCAGAGCATTTGCCTTATTTTATGCCTACTTTATATGAGGTTATAGGTTAAATAACATAGGTCACAGCAAAATGTTGTGATTGATGTTTTGATCCAAACATCCATCTTAATAAATTTATACAAATTCCCATATTGGGTCCGAACTGCCCAAAAATCACCGAAAATGACATTTTATTTCAAACAATGCTCGAGGTCCAATGTAATCTTTTCCAAAATCAAAAGGTCATAAATACGCTGTAATATGTAAAATCTTCGGTTGAATATAACGACGGAAATTTTTCATCAGTCTCTTTAATATTTTAAAGCAGATTATAGTTCCCTTTGGAGTAGCAATACTGTAGTATATTTGTTTGCATCCTCTACCAAGGACGAGCTTCCAAGAGAAAAAAAGATGACAGTGGTTCAGTGCAGGGAATAGGCAAAAATATTAACGAGCGCAGCTAAGGATCGTCCTAAAATTAGCTAAAGCCCTTTGGTGCCTGATCGTTTTAGTGCGCCGATGCAGGCGTATTAGGTGTGTTGTTGTACCATCTCTTTAGGGGCTGTACAATAATATGTCCCCCTCTCCGGGCAAAAAGAGGGGTAAATCAATTTTTGGTAGGTACAAAGGTGGGGTGGGGGAAAGTAAGGTGAGGGTACAACAAACTTTCTAACAAAGCTAATGTTGAGAGACAATTTTTTCTGATTATACAATATTCTTACTTACTGCTTAGCTCTTTGTGTAGGTATCGTATGTGTTCTAATATGGCTGAACATAGTAAATCCCGTTAATATATGCAATTGTGCTTACCTATCTTTTGTTATCAGGCGTGAGGGAGAATGACATTGTGCATGTCTTGTATTTACATTCATCAGATTCAGGTTACAATTGAATCACTATTGCCCATGCTGTATAACGCGCTTAATATAAAGATATATGCAACAAGTAAATGATATTGAAAATAACATTCCGCACACCTGCTTCCGGCAAATATCCCGTATAATGATACTGTCATTAGTTTCATGGCTTTGGAGTTATCTGTTCAATAATGTCATTTGACATTATTATTATTATTATTATTTCAAAGAACTTATAAAGCGCATTTCCCATGGATCAATGCGCTGTACAAATAAAATAAAAATACATCAAAAATACACAGTATGGCATTAAGAACAACAATATATCACAGCATGGTAAAATATACTCCTAATTACATCAAAATTTGAATAAAACAGATATGCGCAGCAATCTGAACCACAATTAAAATAATTAAAATACACTTGAACCCAAATAGGGACATATATCATTATAAAATACATATTATTATCAAATAGCAATGTTTAAAAACAACACATGGGAGTGAATACCTGCAAACAGGTCTATGAAAATACATAAAAAGACCTAATATTTTGGAAACAGATAGGTTTTTAAAAGTTTCTTAAAGGATTGCACATTAGGAGCCTCGCGCAAATTGGAAGGCAAATTGTTCCATAACCTAGGTCCTTGAACAGAAAAAGATTTATCCCCATAAGATCTTTTAGTTTTGGGGATTGCAAGACGGGTGACATCTTGCATGGACCTAAGCCCACCACGGTTACAACTGTACTTGTGAAGAAGGTCCTGCAAATATATTGGCGATGAACCGTGAAGACAATTGTACACATGCACCAAGATCTTGAAATCGATTCTCTGCTGGACAGGCAACCAATGCAACTCTCGCAACAGAGGCGCAGCACTAGTGCGCTTGTTAACTCGGAAAATGAGACGCGCCGCGCGATTTTGAAGCTTTTGGAGACGTTGCATGCCACGGTTTGAAAGGCCACCTAACAGAGAGTTGCCATAGTCCAGCCGAGAAAGGATCAAAGATCTTACTGCATGTGCACAAGTGGTTTGGTCAATATAACGGCGTATTCTTGTAAGATTACCTTACATTACCTTAGTCAAACATGCGAGAGACGGATCTTGAGAAGATTACTGCTTATTAAGCGTGTATTTGAATATGGAACTACTGCTTTTAAAACAATAATGTTCTAATCTCTAAATGTGGTAGTCGAGTCAAACCAAACTCGGTTCGATGCGTGTCTACGTACGGATACATTCGTTTTAGCTCATCAACACGTAAATAATTTATTGAGTGCACAAATTACTTGCTTGTACGACTGAACATTGTTGTGCATTGAGCATATTAATCATGTCCACTGATATGCGATACTTCATAGGTCTTTAAATGCCCTTTCAGTGATCCCAGCGAAAGTGCAAAATAATTAATATTGTTTATAAATTGTGTAAAAGTGAACATGGTGAAGGATAAGTCATTAAAATTGTTATTAGGTATTTTTGAAATGAAAAAAATTGGCAATAAATGAGGAAAACAACAGTATTGACAAAGTTGAGGCCCTATTGAAATATGTGTAGCTTATCTATATACTCTCAGTATATAAATTACAGATTCATGTAAATTGCCTTATTTTGTCTTACATACAGCTTTCAGCTAAACCACTATAGCAAGTTATGTTAGCACATCTATGACAATCACACCGGACAATCACAATGGTACCAAAATTTTGATGATTTTTTTCGATCATCGGGCTGAGCAAATCACCGAATGGGCCTTTAAGGCCGACTTATACCATTTTCATCATGATGCGACATTGACGTCATTTGGTGCAGTTTCAGTAAAATCGCAAGCGTTCGCTCAAAGCGCTAGCATACATAACACACGCAAGCGCTTGAAGACGATCATGTAGAAGGGTGCACAACACAGGTGCCTCAACGAGTTGATATCACTCTCACATCAGGGTGAAAATGGTATAGCCCTGTTATGTGTCAGTAGACGTAACCCGGGAGACGTAAGAGATACAGATCATTCAAAAACAGGAAAAGTCTCTGTTCTCTGTGCAATAAGAATTCTCAAATATTTATGAGGGCCGATTGTTCGATTGACCCGTGTCTAAATCACGCCTTTGCAATAGAGAGTTCCCGTGTTTTGGGTTACCCGCCATCTTGAAGGGAAACCTAAACTCCGTTTACAATTTTCAGAATACCAACACCCGCGCAAATGTTATTTTGTAGAATGTAGCACCAATAGGGTCATTGACCAAATCAAAGGAATGAGGAATACGGCGGTTCGAATCACGTTATAAACACTATTGTAGTCCGTTCCGCTTGAAAACACGGGAACTCTCTATTAGGCGTTGTGCGTCTTTTTGCTTAAAGCTATAATATGTGATGCGATCAAGCAAAATCAGTCGGAACCCGGAAATATTGATTTTGAGATATAGCCAAACAAAGGAAATATTTCCTTTTGTCACCTCTTGTTTTGTAAACTCTTTAATTACTCATATCTTTGGAACTGGTTGTTCGATTTTAATGGGGTTTTTGCATAATGCAGCTTTGTAAATGCTTTTTACTATTCAATAAAAAACTGAAAATGTGATATTTCTGAGTTCCGACTGATTTTGCTTGATCATATCACATATGTGATTTGCTCCACAGCAACGGCGCGGCCTCAATATTTTTCGAATTTCTACTTTTTGCACCATTGTAATGGCCATTGTGAAAGACTAAGCCTGAAGTGCTATAGTTACAGTAGATTTTAACATTGATAGTAAAACCGGTATCTCCGGTTATATTCTGAGCTCACAGATTGAGTACTGAATAAACGCATTGTATGCATATCGCTATTGTTCGTACATCACATCAGCTGCGTGTAGCTCTGCCAATAATCATGATAATATTGCGATTGGCTAGATTATACACACATTGTAAGCGCTGTCCGTCTTGACGTATAATCTGTGTGCATATCGAAATGCGTCTTACATCTTGTTTGTTCGTCCTAGCTGTGTAAAACTACGCCAATATTAATGACAATATTAATACGTGTGAAAAACTGATGATAAATATTATAAGATGGGATGTATTTTTATACTCAAAGTGTACAATCGGAAAGTTCGTAAGAGCGTGCACAGCTAATTAAATGCATTGTAATAAAAAAACGGGATTCCCTGCACACATACCATCAGCATCATGAGTGTCTGTTTACATAAACTATATCAAACATGACGTTATACAAGTGGTGAGTGGGAGTTCCGTGTGGAAGCCAAGGTCATTCAATCCAGATGAGACTTGCATTTGATGAAATTTGACTACCCATTCTTTTAAACTGTTTCGTGAAATCTTTAATACTAGACGCTCTAAACGGAAATTGTGTGAATATCATTTGTTAAGGTGGGTTACATTGATTTAAATGTACGCTGTGACGTCAATATTTTGTCAATTGCTGCAAATGAGGTGTCAAAATGTGCAGAAATAAATTCTGCTTCCAACACATTTTACAGATTTGTAATACAATCACCCGTTTTTGAATAATGGTCATTATTTAAGGGGGGTTAGTTACTTTTTTTTGAGATGTTTATTTATGATAGCAATTGCAATACGTGTCAACAAAGTTTTCTAGAATCCTGACTCCCCGTGGTTTTCTCATCTGACTCATCTTATAAGTTGAATGGAGGTTACGACAACACTCCAACACAATCAGACAAACTGTAAAGCAAAATATAGCAAACATACTAACTCTATCAATAGCAACACTTGACGAGAATGTCGCTGTCCTAAAATACGCAAGCATTCTACTTGTCCGTGAAGCAGATAAAAGGAAAAACAAATAAACAAATGGATCAGAAAAGCTTCAAAATATTTCTTTACTCAAAAGAATCTTTTCATTTTGTAGAATAACATGTATTTTGGGAAGGGTGAATTTTCGCAGTGGTTTGACTCGTCCCCTAGGGTTGCTCCAAATTTGAGTATTTTGGCCCAACTTTGACCTCAAAGATGAATTTGTCAAGTCTTTGCCATTCTAAATAATACTTTTATATACTTTAGACCAACAATTTAGCAGTTATGAGGCCAGAAGGTTTCCATAATTCCAGGGTTAAGACCATCCTTAATACCTCAAACCCAGGAACAAGTCAAAATTTGATATATCTGTGAAGATAAGTTTAAAATCATACCAAATTCGTATCGTTACCATGGTTACCATGTATACTTTTGAAGATCATATGATACAATTTGTCAAGAGTGTCTTAGGTATGCTAATTAGTATCAATGCATTTCTTAGACAATACAGCCACGACTTCGCTCACGCATCTTACATACCCGGAGGTTTCGTAGATATATACGTTCAAATAAATTTAATTGGACCAAAACCTTTTAAGATCCTTAGCGACGAGTCCTTCGCCACTTGGCCATGATATGCAAAATTGAAACATTAAAATGAAACATTCTGATACAATAAAGTGTTGAACTCAACAGTTATAGCACACAGACTGCGAAATCGAAACATACCGATAGGCATATAGATCATGTTTATTTTGTTCAACACTATCAGTAAGCATGGTAAGTACTTTACAACTGCGCCTTGTTCATAGAATACTCAAAGTGTTCACGATTCCTGCAATGATAATTAAATTTATATGCTCGTAAAATTAATAAAGTTAGAATTTGCTGGTTTGTTAGATTTATAGGCTTCATTTACTTAACCAGATCAGTAAAATTTAAAATGCAATTTAAATCTGGGTCGTGTCGATATAATTTTTGTCATTGCGAAAGCATTTGTATTAGTATTACAATGCCCGTACAATGTAGATATTATTGCGCTGCCGGTTCTCATCATTTTCATCAGTAAACCATATAGAGTAATATCATACTTACAGAAACACTCTACTCACACAGACGGAAATATTATGTAATGCCAAATATAAAACCTTAAAGTCACAACAGGATGCTTGCTCTATATTCCAATCTTTGGATTTCCCCGTCGGCCGTCGCCAGCACTTAAGTAAAGAACTTAGATTCAACAAATACATTGGATGTTAGCAGAACACTGAGATATCATCATGATCATGGATTTGAAACACAAAAATACATTTAAGCCTGTATGTGTACATGCCAACGGGACTGGATGAGACGCATATTTGTGGTAGAAGCCTACTTAATCATCTTCCTGATGAATGTAGGAAATTGTGTATTTTAACAATGACCTGCCGATTTAAGTCGTTTTCATTGTCGATTTTAACAATAGTGTTACAAGTCGTGTCCACACGGTCGGACACAAGTCACTTATTATCGGACCTTACGTCGGCTATAGCGCTATAAGTGACTTAGTAATAATAGTGTAGACGCATTCCTAGAAGTATACATTGTGTGTATGACTGTACAATGTTTTTGGTGGTTCAGCCCGGATTAAATAAGTCACGGTTGTTTGATAGCATGTAAAACTACGTCATTTTAAAGAAAAGGTGAACACTGATGGCGCTATTTATCTTAAATCGTATTTTCATCTTTACAAGGGGTAGGCCACTGGTATAAAAGCATTAAAACATCAGAAAAGGAGTAACAAATATCAACGAATTTGTCAAAAAAACTTTTTATCATGAAAAGTTAGGAATAACTTTAGCTAAATTTGATTTAGCTGAATGTAAAACGATATAAATAGCGCCCTCAATTTCACCACAAATATACAGTTTAGAATAACAAAAATACCACAAAAAAGCAGAAAAAGATGAATAAGTTGGAAAAGAAACGAAAATCTATGTTTAAAAAAGAGCTGGGAATATATACATATTAGTAGAATAGTTATTAGTATTGTCTACGTCTAAAATTGAACATTATATAATGTTTTCTAAGAAAATTTAAAAAATGATCACATCAAACAGCCGTGAAGTCTGGTGAAACATATTTGATTTAGATCGTTTGTCGTCCGTTTGTAAAGTGACCCATGTTTTAATTCGTAAGAAAATTTCACCCCTTTACATGTGTGCCAGCAAGTTTAAAAAACTAGATTGCCCCGCAGGTCTACAAAGAACTACAAATCGCGAAATGTATATAGCCAACCAAATTGCCAAATATGGATATCCAACAATCTTACACTACATTTTACCCCCGATAGAGAGCTTAAAGAATGAGGGAAATTGCAACCACAAACCGCGAAAGAACGCCAACAACCGCTCAATAGGAATAACCAACTTGATTGGCCTGCAGGGCTACAACAAACTATAAACTGCGAAAAACCACCGCTCAATAGGGATATCCAGCTATATTGCCCCTCAGGGCTGCAAAGAACCACAAACCGCGAAATTTGAATATCCAACTAGATTGCCCGCAGACTGAGAACCACACACCGCGAAAAATGGTTATCAACAAGCTTAGGCTATAAATTAGCTCCCGATAAAAGGTAGGGCTTGAAGAATGAGGGAAATTAAAACCACAAACCGCGAAAGACCGCCAACAACCGCCGCTAAATAGAGATATCCAACTAGATTGGCCCGCAGGGCTACAACGAACCACAAACCATGAAATTTGGGGGTTTCGCCTTCGTCGCCTGATCGTTGCGCAAAACAACCATGTCATGTTGGGAGGACGCTAATATTAGATCAAGGGAGACCAACAGGAACAAAAGACAGATTAGAGAGGTAATTTGGATCAGGCGACGAGGGTGAAACACCATGAACAGAGATGAAGGGATCTATTTCTTGCCGAATATATTCTGATGAAGTGCGGCGTAGCAGCATGAAACTGTAACAAGGTATGTCATCAAAATGGATTTGATATTATGAATTCCCATCAAACTGTTTTAGGACTACTTTATACAATTGGCAATATATTTGCTTGTAAGCCACCAATTTGATTGAAACGAAGGTAGTCGCTTACGAAATTACATTGACGACCAAGTAAAACTCAATACAATCAATACTATTTTCTAGATTGTATAAAGTAAAATTAAATAAAGTTCAAAGTTCAGTTTAAAACTGTGCCGGTTATTGTTTGTCATTCATTATTGGGCAATTCAGTGACCCAATTTAGATTTCTCACACGCTTCAAAGATGTCTACATAATTATATTCGGCACGGACAAAAGTGTTTGGGTTGAATTTATATTAGTATTTTGTTAGGGTCGTGACTTGTGACTTACATGTGTGACCAGATTTAAAATGCCATAAAATGTAGGTGATTGAAGTGCCGGTGGTGGGATTTGTTATTCACAAGAGTGAAAAGCTATTGTGATTTGTTCTAATAAATTGCACTGAATGCGACTACAGGGCAAGTACTTTATCCGCAAGCAATATTTAGTCACACAAGGAACGGATGAATTTGTATGTTCAAGAATCTTGTACAAGCACTTTGATATTTAGTCAAGCATTATAGGAATTACATGTTATCGCAATAAAAAGTGAACCCTGATCTGATAGCTCTGTACATTTTTCAAAACCGTTTCAAAATTTACGATTCTCTACTACCAAGTCAACATCCAATGACGGTACAGGATCATCAGTCAGTCTAGTCTACATCTTTGAGAACGGAGAATGATTTCACTGAAATATTTGTGTTTCAATTAAGTAATGTTGTAAGGGCTTATTACAATCCATAAGTACCGGTCTTGAGTCCCGTTTATCAGGGACAGTCTGTGTAGGTCAGTGGTAGAGCGCTCGCCCGGCAAGCGAGAGGTCTGGGGTTCAAGTCACCCACAGGCAGGTATGTCCGGAGTTTTTACTCTGGTTTATCCACCTATGCTTGTCATGTTTCATGTTTAACTGTGCTAGTATACGATGCGTAATTCTTCTTCCCCTGTATGATGTTGGTAGTTATATATCGACTTTTATCTACTATTTTCTACCCGATTCCGTATAATAAAATATATATTGTTTAATCCAATTGGTGATGTTACGCAATTGTGCAACATCAGTACAAAGTAAATTCACTACATACAATGTAGATAATTATTACTCAATGTTGAGTAAAAAGGGTACAAAGCAAATATTGACTAAATAGAACTCAATGTTGGTCAGGTTGCACTCAAATTGAGTAAAAATATTATCAATATTGAATATCATTTAACTCATTTTATTACTATGTTTCCTTACTTAACTATTTTTTATTTAGAGTGTATGTTGTGTTAATAAATTTTGATATGTAATCAAAAATGATTTACACACCGCTCACTCACTACCCCACTCCCCCACTCACTCACTCACTCACTCACTCACTCACTCACTCACTCACTCGCTCACTCGCTCACTCGCTCACTCGCTCACTCGCTCACTCACTCACTCACTCACTCACTCACTCACTCACTCACTCACTCACTCACTCACTCACTCACTCACTCACTCACTCACTCACTCACACAATCATTCAATCACTCAATCACTCACTCACTCACTCAATCACTCAATCACTCACTCACTCACTAACCCCCTCATTCATTCACTCTCTCACCCCCTCACTCATGCACAAAAAAACTAGTACATGGTATTTAAGCGTAACATATCGCAAAAGTTGACAGAATATTGATGACCAGGTTGTATTCATGTAATCTATGTTTTCTAAAAGCCTGACTCCCCGTGATAATTCTCTATCTTATAAGTTGAATAGAACAGATAAATGTTAACGAAAACACTCTAAACACATCCAGACAAATTGTAATTCAAAACTTAGAGACTTACTAGCTACACGTGACGAGGATATCGCTATCATCAATACGCACTAAACCAGGTTGTTGTTACTTTTCCTTTGAAGCACCTGCAAACGAACAAAACAAACAAGCAGATCAGAAATATTTCCTGTTCCTTCTATAGGCTATAGGAACTGCCGTAGTGGGTGGGTGTGATAGGCCCATTGGCCCATTCGTCCTTGTTTATAGTGCTATGACTTTGTAAAAAACATAAGCTCCACGTAGTTTCCATTTTACAAAGACTTGAAAGAAAGGATCTTGAAAGAGAGGATAAGATCAAGAAAGCGGACAAACTATTTTTGGGAAGACCTCTGCGGAGGGGCCTAGGTATTGTCTTGGAATTGCAAATTGCTGCAATTTTCGGCCTTGCTAGATTTACTTCGCATATGTTGTGCTTAAAAGTAGGCCCCCTGCTTGCTTAAACTAAATAACACAACTAACTTTCAATTTGCATCCAATTTTTTTGCGGATGATGTAAAAGGTGTGTATGGTTTCTAGGTCAAACCTGGTAAATCATCGCTGTAAATAGAGTTAAATATGTCTTCATCTTTTACTGTTTTATAAAGGATCATAAAACGACTTCCTGGTGATTCTGATTAAATTTACAGAAGATAAATATAAGATTTTACTATTTATACTGACGTATTTATTTTTAATAAAGGTTTGGCAGATTAAAACAGATTGAGCTGAAGACTTAGTATACTCGTTTTTCTTTATTATCAAAAGAATGTTTGTTTTAATTATGCGTGGCAAAAGACAAACATACACTCTAATTATGATGCTTAATATGATTTACGCAAAATGCAGTAAATGCCGGAACAGGTGATCATTGCTTGAAATCATTAAATTATGCTGGTAGCCTAACTGAACTGTTGAATGTTGCATTTCATAATTTCATATTTATGTTTAAAAACATATGGTCTACTATACATACGTATTGTAATATTGTCACATTATATCTGTGAGCAAACAGATCGTTCAGTAGCGTTCACAGTCCGGTATAAATGTCACAGTCTGGTATAATGAGGGTCAATCTTTTCACTTTGACGTATTTTTAAAGCGCAGTCTTGAAAACTTTCCGGTAAACGCAAAGGCACGTGGTAGAACCCCAGGTCTTCATCATGCTTATGAATAGCCGAGATAATCCTCATTCCATACTAAGCACAGGGACTTTGCACGTTGATGAGGGATTTGTTCTTTTAATAATCTCTGGTAGCATCATACTGCTACGGCAAAAAAAGCGTTGATTAAAGCAACTTTGGCACCACCATTTCTATTGAGGTTGGTAAGTTTCTTCAGTAAGTACGGATATGTCACACAGCCTCCCATGGGTGGCGTCAATTTTCTGACACAAATCCAATATGGCGTCACTCGAATCCAATATGTCAGCGATTTGTAATACGAGTTCCAAGGGCCTGATTGAAAGCAATGCGATGTTGCAGCTCGCAAGGGCGAGAGCTTCAATGGCTTTCCATGTATTGACGCTTTGAATACCCCGTATCTCTGTTCTGAAGTGATAACTGTGTCAAGTGTTTCTTAAAACAAACTGCATTGCCTTACTTAACACCATGTGACTATTATGCAGACACTTCAGTGTGTTTGTGTTTTTTTAGTCAGTTTAAATACCACTTTAAACATCATGACGTCTACTGTGAGGATAGTATATTTTTTAGAGATTTTCTTGGTTTTTAAAACAAATTAAGTTTTCGTACTTCAAATCGATTGATTTGAAGTACAAACCTGATGAATATATTCACTGAAATTGTCATTTTAAGTCATATTATTATTATAATCGTGACAGGTATTAATAGAAAGTATTGGATTTAAATCAACAGACATAATAATCTATTTTACCAGCTTCATAAATATATGACAATTAGAACAAGTGATGCCGCTACGCTGCTGTCATGGTGATTATTGAATTAAGTACGAATAGGAACAGCATGCTACGTCGCCTATGAGGTGGCCTATTATATTGAATTTTTTTTGAATTTTAGCAAGAATAATCCGATGTTATCAAATTTATTGAGGTTTGAGGGGATATTTACTGAACATAAATACCAATAAGTGTTCGTTAGAACTGAAACGCACTTGTAAGCTCCCAGTTTTGAAAGCGGGAGGAGCTTTAAAAATATGGCTCTTGAAAGTGGTGCGCGAAAGTTTGAATGGCCCGCTGGGGCCAATTGTTATAAACTTACTTTACACAAAGAAACAGCGTGAGTTCATTGGACAACCAGGAATCTGTGCAGTTGTTTTTTGTACCGTAAGTTTAAGGCCTTGCAAACTTCAAAGTACGTATCACTTTTAAGAGCAATATTTTTAAGCTTCTCCTATTTTCTCCCAAATTGGTATATTGAATGTGTATTTCAGCTGTGAAAGAATGACGAAGTTTAGGAAATATCACCTCAAACCTCAATAAATTTGATAGTAACAGAAACCATGTTACATAAAGTTGTGTCCACCACAAAGCTCACATTCAGCCTCCCTAAATCCGTCATTTTAGATAAATTCACTAACATTATGATATGAATACCATGAAAAGCACATTTTCTATCAAACAATTATTTTACACTATCTCCCCAATTAATATTTAGCCCATGCGGTTTAGGCAGATCCCTTCCAGACCAGTCGTGGAATTTTGCGAAACATTATTCCATGCTTAATGTCAAGCCAGTAGTATCAATGCAATTCTGAGAAATACAGCAACGACTTTGCTCACGCATCTTACATAACGCCATCTCGCCATGGTATGCAAAATTGAAACATACCAAAATGAAACATTCTGATAAAATAATTTAACAGCTATAATATACCGATAGGTAACGGCACTTTATTCATAAAATACTCACAGTGTTCACAATCATGACAATTCCTGAAATGATAATGAAATTAATTTACTAGTAAAATTAATCAAGTTAAAAATATGGCTGGTTTAAACTCTTTTAGATTTATAATGCTTCATTTACTTTGCCAGTTCGTCCGATTGGTAAAATGCAATTCAAATATGGGTCATGTCGATATAAATGTTGTTATTGAATTCGTAACAGAAGCATTTGGATTAGTATTACAATGTAGCCTAGATTTTAATGCCAGGTCGGTTCTTATCATTTTCATCAGTTAACCATAGAGAAGAGTAAAGAGATATCATACTTAAAGACGCATTCCAAGTTACAGAGATGGAAATGTTATATAATGCTGCATATAAAACCCTAAGCCAAATATCTAAATGTCAGAGCTCCTGAATTTCAGGTTATTTAGATTTGGTTGTGTAATTTATTTACCAAATCACTGTTTCTAGTGAAAATTATTTGAATGAATGGTTTGGAATTGTATATTTGTACCAGTGCAACCATACATTTTTTTGAAAGTAATAAACTTATCTTATTATATTTGCCTAAAACATAATTCAATGGAACCGATTACACGATCTGCAGTGGACAAACACTTTTCCCAATACCTTACAGCAAGAAACGGATAGGTGAAAAAAGCTTTCTCCGTTGCAGGTCCTCACATATGCACATGTCCTCACAATGGAACTCACTTTGACAGGAAATCATAGATGCAGGCTCTATTGTTTTTCAAAACTCGTGTAAAATTCTTCTGTATAATTCTCTTCATTCTTTTGTCTCGATAAAGTTTTCCAAAGAAGTTTGATGTGTTTGGGTATATATGTGTGTATGGGGGAGGTGTATGTATACATACATAATACATTGTATATGTATACACGCGATCTCCCAGTGTTACGTATTGGCTCCGTGCATCCGGTAGGTTTCCCAAAATCTTTGGTGGAAGAATTGCGTAGTTACACCTACACCACGCCTTGACTGGGAGATTGACAAAGCCCTTAATCGTGGTGATAAATACGCTGAACCGGCTAACAAGGACACCTCTTCCTCTGGTACCGGTACCAAGACTTATGTCACCATTCCCTACCATGAGGATGTTTATGAGAAGTTAAAGAGAATTCCGCGATCACGGAATCACAACACACTTTAAGCCAACCAATACCCTGCGGCAATCGCTAGTGCATCCAAAGGACAAGCAGCCAAAGTGCCGCATTACCGGTGTAGTTCACGGTGTCAAGTGCGCTGAAGATCAGAAGCGTCAAGAACTTTAGATTAGAGAAACCGGCCACCCCCTGCAAAGTCGCATGTCCCAACGTGCCAGTTCAAGTGGCAACGATTCGGCGGTCTACAAACATCTTGTGGGCAGCGGTCCCAGTTTTGACATTGACGACGTTGTCATCTTGGATCGTGAACCTCGTTAGTTTAAACGGTGGAGGGGGTGGGGGGTGGGGGTCAAAGAAGCAGTGTGGGTACGAGCCGAACAACCGTCTCTTAACAGGGGGCGGGGGCGTTGTGTCTGTCACATGGTTGGGATCGAGTCATCAAGCACCTCGGATGACCCTAAGTCATCCACCCAGCTGAAGATCAAAGGTTTTGGCCGCAATGTCGGTGATTCCAACCAAAGTGAGTTTATCTGTTTGACAAGATTAAATTTTATACGTACAATTTGAACATTTTCCTAGATGACTAAGTATATACAATGTTACAGGGGTGGCTTTCTATGGGGTGTAGATTTCAAATGCAGGGGGTGTAGATTTCAAAAGCAGTAAACCATTCAGGTAACCCCCATCTGAAACGCGCACTCCGTGTGTGGAAAGCGGGGCATGTCTTCCATAGGGGAGTATGGATTTCAAATGTAATAGCATCCTCTTTGTATGGCATTTTGCACTAGATATCCACGATGTCAGTTGATTTCGATTTTGTGTTTGCGAGTTGTGTATGATTATTTGTATTACACCGCTCCATAGGCCACTGTTAACCAGAATGTAATACACATTTGAAGACATTTTTGCGTAACGAATTAATCTGCAAGATTTTTAGGTACAAAAACATAAACGTAAAATGAGAATGAGAAAACCGAGAAATATAGCAAAAACATTGCATACTTGACACCTGTTAACCACAACAGGATGCTTGCTCTATATTCCAAACTTTGGATTTGCCCGTCGGCCATTGTCAGCACGTGAGTAAAGATTCCACAAGTACAACACTTGTTACATTTGATGTTAGCAGAATGACGAAATGAGAGATATCGTAGATTTGTAAGTGAGTTGAACATAATGCAATGTGCATAGACAAGCATGTGCGTGGCGCACTATAAATCACTACTTTTTTATAGGCTAAAAAAGCCTGAAAGTGAAATTTCTTTACTCGCTGATCGGGTGAAAGTGTTTTGGTTGACTTTATGTTAACAGCAGTTAACCCGGGGCAGTTTACTTACAAAGGTATTGTCATACATGACTAGTTTGTCGATGGTGGACTTTGTTCTTCACAATACTAAAAAGCTAAATGAGTGACGTTTTCTAACAAATTATACTGAATACGAATATAGGGCAAGTACTCTTACACGATCTGTGCGATGGTACACGATAATCAGTCGGCTCATCAGTGCGAAGCAGTCGAGTCGGTCATAAGCTTCCTCCAATAAAATTTACCCTTATATTATACACCTTGGTCTAGGGCGGACATTACATAAATGAATTTAGAAGAGCAGCAACGACACCACTTTTAGATGTTAAATCTACATCATATGCAAAATTTGAGGTAAAATGAATGGGGCGTTTTTATTTTAGGGACGTTTTTCTATAACTGGTCTTTTTATGTAGCCCTATGGAGAGAGTGCCTGTTGAGGGCGCTATAACCCCATTTTAGTAACAAAATGTGATTTAAAATGACCAATGTTAATTTTTAAAATTTTCAGTATGTAATATGAACATTTAGAAATATAATCAAGTAGTTGCTCTACCTACTCTTCTCCAAAAAATATAAAGTCCTATACCTCAATGATAATGAAACCTAGGTGCATAGCCCTGTTGAGTGCGATGTGTAGTACCAAAATATGCTCATTTTGAGGCTCTCTATATCCATAGAAGCAGGTTTATATAAACAACCTATAAATGGGACTGACACATACAGAGTTTTCCGATAAATTAATTATTGTATTATTATGACAAGTCTGACACCAATTTAAACCTTTGTTGTGAGTTCCCAAGTTCACTGCCACTGCAAGTTCACCGGTTTTACAGATTGTCTCTTTTTGCCTATTTGGTTTCAGACGATTTGCGGGAAAAGGTGATATTTTTAAAAGTGTTTCTGTTTGGCATGTACATATTAATTGTGGATATTACTGTTCGTGATTTAAATCATAAGCTCTTTTAATGAGGTCTTGGTTCGGCGAACACTGATTATCACTTTAAACTCAACATCGTAAGGACACTTTTAGATGTTAAATCTACATCATATGCAAAATTTGAGGTAAAATGAATGGGGCGTTTTTATTTTAGGGACGTTTTTCTATAACTGGTCTTTATATGTAGCCCTATGGAGAGAGTGCCTGTTGAGGGCGCTATAACCCCCATTTTAGTAACAAAAATGTGATTTAAAAATGACCAATGTTAATTTTATAAAATTTTCAGTATGTAATATGAACATTTAGAAATATAATCAAGTAGTTGCTCTACCTACTCTTCTCCAAAAAATATAAAGTCCTATACCTCAATGATAATGAAACCTAGGTGCATAGCCCTGTTGAGTGCGATGTGTAGTACCAAAATATGCTCATTTTGAGGCTCTCTATATCCATAGAAGCAGGTTTATATAAACAACCTATAAATGGGACTGACACATACAGAGTTTTCCGATAAATTAATTATTGTATTATTATGACAAGTCTGACACCAATTTAAACCTTTGTTGTGAGTTCCCAAGTTCACTGCCACTGCAAGTTCACCGGTTTTACAGATTGTCTCTTTTTGCCTATTTGGTTTCAGACGATTTGCGGGAAAAGGTGATATTTTTAAAAGTGTTTCTGTTTGGCATGTACATATTAATTGTGGATATTACTGTTCGTGATTTAAATCATAAGCTCTTTTAATGAGGTCTTGGTTCGGCGAACACTGATTATCACTTTAAACTCAACATCGTAAGGACATTTGATTTCTTCAAAGGTCTTATTAATCCTTCCATCGTATACTTGTGACCACTTTCAACAATTGTGTGGGCGACAAAGAGGTAGAGCCGTCCACCATAAACATTCTCAGCTCCCATGCAGTCGATAAGGCAAAGCAGCTCACAGCAGACAGGAATGGCGGCGGCGCTATCACAGGAAAGTTCTTCGTGCCTAAGTCAAGTAAGTAAGTCAAGTATGTCATTGACAGTTAACATTTGCAAATACAAACTACAACGTATTAATGTGGTGAACATATTGTCAAATGTTCCACTAGCAGCTTGTTTTACCCACAAGCAATATTCAGTCATACAGGGAGCGGAGGAGAGGAATCTTGGATAAGCACTTTGATTTTTAGTCAAGCATTTATGGGTATTACAGCAGACTGTCCAAATAAAAACCGAATGGCACTTAATATACCACAACTTTTTGAAAGCGTTTATCAAATTTCTTTAGATTTATATACTTGTCCCGGAAAATGCAGCATTGTTAACATTTTGCTTTAACAAGGAATCAATCATTCTTTTGGAGTAGTTCTTGAACATTCCATGATAGGTATGACTAAAAACTAC
Organism: Amphiura filiformis; assembly: GCF_039555335.1. Classification (NCBI taxonomy): domain Eukaryota; kingdom Metazoa; phylum Echinodermata; class Ophiuroidea; order Amphilepidida; family Amphiuridae; genus Amphiura; species Amphiura filiformis. The sequence continues at coordinate 73,323,714 of NC_092633.1, forward strand.
TAGTCCTATCAGATCAGACTTTCAATTATCCAAATGTTTATAATCACATACACAGGCCTTTCAAGTAGTATTATAAGTATTTTTTTTAAAGATTATTATCGATATAGAGACAAATTCAAGTACTATGCTACTCTCTCAAATTTCTCAAATTGTTCAATGGTCAAAAAACCGAAATCTGAAAAAGCAATCAAAATTTCACGACAATTGAGATAAGTCAAGTCTATTTAGTAGTTTAAACTTTTGATTCTTACAAAATCTTTATCAAAGTGTTTTTGACTTTTACTTTGATAAATATTCTGCTAGGATCGTGAGGATCGAAAGCGGATGCCAATTTGAATTTTAATAAACATGCTTTGTTTTGTTTTACACTGTATTGTTTGGGATCGGGAATTCATCGTAGAAAGCAAACGACAAGTTGGAAATAGACATTTCCTCAATACTAGCTATACACCTTGTGGCTTATGAGATCTTCGCTTTAACTCCATACATACGACCACCAGTGAATGGGGGCAGGAGGGGCAACATTTCTATATCGTCCCGTTGCCCGCTATAAAAATGACTGTGGGGCGAAACTAAATTTTTCGATAAAATGAGTCAAAATTAGGGCAATTGTGAAGTATGTCACCACGAGTACGCAGTCCCCCTGGTTTCTCTCATCAGTCTTCATATAGGCCCCTCTCGGTATGGAGGATGATAATTGTGACTAAAACTAACTTAATTCAAGTGAAATTGATATTAGAAAGTACAAAAGTTACAATTTATGTTATCTTGTATTTGTCATCCTTGTCTCTTTTCGTTTCTTTTAACGGACCCGCTATCATCTTTTCTTTGCCTTTTAAGGGCAATAAATAAAAGGAAAAGAGACCATATAATGGAGCCGTAAAAAGCAAAGAAAAGAGATCCGAAAATAATCCGAAATGGACCCACAAAACGGGCCCATTAAGGTATGTTTTTTTAAATTTTTTATGAGACCTCTTAGACCCTGGGTCCGGGATAAAGCACCCTCTTACCCCTCCCCTTGTCGGCGGCACTGCCCCTCCCCTTGTTAGACAGGATATAGGACTATAATACGTACAGTAGTGTCTAATTTACGATATACATGTATTTAGTATCACATTGCATCCAATGAGAGATGCCTCTAGCGAACAATCCAGATGTATTATGCTCGTATGGCACTGAATTTGCAGTGATTTCACGCTTATACTTACGAGACTGAAAGTCAGATTATCATTGCAGGTCGTTTATACATTCAATGCGATATTCTAAGACGACACATCGTATCTTATGACTGAACGCGCAATTTATTTTATTTTATTTTATTTATTACACTTTAAACCACCTTACATCCGCAAGTAAAATTCAGTCGCACAAGAACGTTTTTATATACTTAATATCCATCGAAATATTTAGGGAATCTATTTCAACCCACCATCTTTCCATGTGCATAATATTCGAGTCCAAAAAGACATGAAAACTACTTAAGTTGTAAAAGCCCCCTTGAATATAAAAGTGGAGGGATTTATATTTCATCTTGTAATTATGTCTACTCCAAAATACTACGAATCCTAAAACTAAAAACACATTCATTGACATTTTCTCTTTCATAAGTTACACTTTTGTTGATTACTTTCAAAATTGTGTTTTGATAGCCAATTTCCGTTGCATCAAGATAGATTTGGATGGAGATAGCGAGTATTTGACTTACATTACTGTTCTGTCATTTTGACCACATATTTAAATATATAGTCTTGCTTGAAATTATAGCACAAGAAAGTTTGAGCCAGGGGCACTTGCCCTCTATCGGCATGCCTCTTGCGGAGCGGAAGATGAAGATTTACGTCTCAACGGTCATTAGGCTGGTGTTGAACATGTCATCATTGGCCGACCTTCCAACACTGGCCAACATGTTCCAGCTCTTCCAGATCAAGGGCGAAGTACTGCATATTGGTAGATCTCGACTGCTGTGTGTCCAGAAAAAAAAGCTGAAACAGGGATGATTACCTGTAAAGCTGTTGTAACTGAGCCATCCGGACTGCCAAGTTGGGTATCAGATTCAATCATCAGACTTAAACTTGAAAGGGATGAGGCAAAAAATCGGTACTACATTTCAAAGTCTCGTCAATCTAGAGAAAGATGGAGGAACTTGAACACCAGCCTTAACAACTCTTATAAATCTGATGAGCTTGCTTCCCTCAATAAGCAGATGGAAGACTTAAAGCCAGCCGACGAGATGGGGAATTACACCACCACCTGGAAAATCATACACTCGCTTTCTGGGAAGAACTCAAGTGAAAGTCAAAAATGGGGATGGAACAGCAACAAACAGTGACCATGAACTCCTTAACAACGACAGTGGCACATCCGCTTCAGAACTTCCTGCACCAGCTGTTAAAGATCTTCCTATCATCTCTAAACCCCCAACTCGTGAAGAAGTAGTCGAAGCAATAGCAGCCATGAAGACCAACAAGGCAGCAGTATTGGACTGTGCTACAACTGCTGAAGCACTTCAGGGAGGAGGGGATAGCATGATTGATATGATTCTCGAATTCTGTATGGAAGTATTCTCAATGCTGACACCGCCACGTCAACGGGTCACAAATGTAATCATTCCTCTACCAAAGAAAGGCGACCTCGGTATTTCGCTTATGTCCATTGCTGCAAAAGTATACACCAATATCCTTTTGAACAGGATCCGACCTCACATTGATCCTTTACTGAGAAGCAGGCTTCAAGGAGTACTTTTGTAGACTTCAAAAAAGTCTTCGACTCCATCAACAGGTCCGTCATGTTTTCAGTGCTGCGGCATTATGGAATACCAAATGTTGTATTAAATGCCATCCAAGTGCTCTACAAGGACTCCAATAGTGACGTTATGGTAGATGAAGGTATCTCAGAGCAACAACTGGAGTGCTTCAGGGTGATGTGCTGGCACCATTTCTGTTCAATATTCTGGTAGGCTACCTTCTGAAGAAATCAACTTCTGGAATTGACGCTGGAATAATTGTTACCTACCCACGTCGGTCAAGCAGGTATCCTGCTAGGATGCTGAATGACCTGGATTTTGCTGATGATATTGCCCTGTTGGAATCTTCCATAGCCTGGGCCAAGTCGCAGCTTACTAAGACTGCAACTGCAGCAGCAAATCTAGGCCTTGTCATCAGCGCACCTAAGACAGAATATATGAGAGCTGAAACAACAACACCTTTATAAAACGTACATAACTGATTAACAACAATAAATCAAGCATGTTTTTAAAGTATATGATTTGTAGATTGAATATTGATTTAGATAATGAAAATTGATTATTTTTGGCTGCTTACAATACCTTGTGTACCCTTAAATAAGAATAGTTAGCCATATTTCAGTTGCCTCGATAACAGGACAAAAACGTCAAAGTCCACTGAAACTTGTTAACCGTGACATATTTTGTTAACCAGATAAAGATGATCTAGATCGATAAGACTCTGGAAACTGGTTCGATCCATTACGAATTATGCTAAATAAACCAGACGACCAATCAGATGAATTGCTTAGCATGGGTAATTTGTAGCCAATCAGAATTTGCCACAGACATGACGATACTGATGAGTGTATTGTATTCCGATTTGCAACACACGTGTAACTTCTAGCGTGTCTGGATTGGACTGAAAATCCCAACCGACGCTAAGCAAAAGCCACACAGCAAATAATGTGAACAACAGAGAGACAGAATAATGTCACCCAACTCAAGGATTATTGTAATAAATACTTCAAAAAACAGTTCTATAGTATTATAATGTGATACTAAATATACCGTAAATAAACCAATCTCACAAATGGCAAAAACACTTAAATATCGACTAGTCTGATTCACCTAAATAATGAGTATACTCTATTTAATCACTCGCGATAAAAAAAATACTATATGCCAAGTGCACTTGGAAAGGATACGTTAAATCGTACATATCTTTTCTGTTTGAGGCATCGCAAACTGGTAAAGCCTTTCCACCCAAGAGCCGTCATTAGTGAAATGGGCAGCAAAGATGTTACCTCTCCAAGATCTCAAAACTTAGCGACCAGATTTCTGTGAACATGCATCCATATTTACACGACACACAAAATCTGCATATTGAATACCTAATAAATTGTTCACAAAAGAAATGGACTGACCCACTATCCAGGTCTAACCACTAGCATGCATACGCATACCACACCTAGATTGCAAGCTTCAGTGCACATGCCTGTAACTAGATTAAGGCATCATGTCATTAATGCGAACCCATAAAACAATCCACTTTTATTTTAAGGGATCAAGTCCAATATATGACATACTTCTCATAGATGCAAGAAAAACTTAATTTATCTCAAGGAATATCATCTTCTTTGTATTTATGCCAAGTTTGCTTTATTTATATTAATAGCTAGTCTGTTCTAATTTATGCCATTAGGCTTCCTACGCTTACACATCAATAATTGCAATACGAATTTCAAACGAGGCGATAAACATGATAAATGGAATTAACTTGAATAAAGTCTTAATATGAAAACCTGATATTGCTATATAGCTTGACGTAATGCAGATTAACTGAGTGCACTTGACAAGCAACTCGTAATACACTATCTACATCCATGACAAGTATACCTATATGCAATAGCAGACGATGCTTTTGTGGGATAGAATATATCATCAGATAAACATGTTTGTTTTCTATGAAACATCAGATCAGTAGTTACCGTCACTTTGTGAGTTGACACATTTGCATAAGTGACCAAGTTATAATATTGTCGGTCGTCAGAGGTTATAGCCTATTATTTCGATAATACCTAAAGACTAGGTTTCTTATGTTGCATGTCCGTCGAAACACAATTCTCTCGCAAGTAGCTTCATAATTCACAATTGGAGGTGGTTGATCCGATTGACAGCTCATCTAACCCATAACCCATCCTAATATGTTGGCAATATGTGACCGTCCACGGCGAATGAGCCGTAAATTCCTCCCCGGTCAATTTTGTTTTATTTCGTGTTTAAAAATAAACATCATAAACTTAAAATGGTATATCATTTGACTTCAAACGATATCCAGAAGCGGAGTTATGGTTAGTAAAACTTTGCTCCTTCAACAAAATTATAGCTTTTTTCGTTTCTATGTGTGTCTCTTTTTCCACATTGCTGGCAATAAATATCAAACAGTCATAATTGGCGGTCATTTCAAATCATCCCCAAGTCAACGAGGTTTACGAAGGTTCTCTCATTGTTAATTGTTGGTTATGCATACCTATACAAATAACCCACCACTTGAAAAGGATTTAGCAAAAGCAAACAAAGACCAGAGTTATTAAAAGTTCTATAGCCATCTAAGGTAGAAGCTTATTATCCACTTCAATAATAGGATTATTGATTGGTGTTGTGACTATCAAAATAAGACAGATGTCGCCGCCAGCTTTAGTGACCGATGAATACGACCTTCGTACACATTTTACACCATAACTCAGAATACAATTTAGGGAATTTACGGCTCGTTTGTGCTGCCGGGTCACATATAGGAGAAAGCTGGTTAGATGGTATGAACGTTGCAACAATATACAACTGAATGGTGGTGTTTATGCTGCTTCCCCTCAACCCGTGAGAAAACATCAGGAGGTTATACTGCAGTTACTGTCCGTTTTCCTATACACAATACACAGTGCTCTTTCCCATTGACGCGTGACCTCTACAAATAGCCCTACGTTAAAAGTATGGGGATATGACTAGTTAACGTCGCTGTGTGAAAAATAACCGGCCAATATTAAAAGTACTCTTCTAAAGTTCTAGAAAATATAGTTTTTAACATGTCCTAAATTTTTAGCTAATTTAGATGTTTGGAAATATTCGTACTTTGGTGTTTTAGTTAATGTTATAGGTAATAGTACATTGCCTAGTTAACGTCGCTGTGTGAAAAATAACCGGCCAATATTAAAAGTACTCTTCTAAAATTCTAGACAATATAGTTATGTAACATGTCCTAAATATTTAGCTAATTTAGGTGTTTGGAGAGGGTCGCACTTTTGTGTTTTAGGAAGGATATGTAAACGACAGATAACACCAAAATATGAAGAAATTATTTCCAAACCGTGTTAAGTCAACAATCATTATGTTGCTCATTTTCAAGAATGCTGGTTTACAAAAAGCAGGCCATTGTCTCATTTCGTGAACAAAGGTACACATACCATTGTTTCCTTTCGTTTCCTTTATAATCGGTTACCCAACTGAAGCTATAATACCAGCTTTATTGCGATATCGCACATGAAAACAGACACATGTGCACAACCAGAGAAGATCCGATTTAATCAGTTGAGCTGTTTCAATGAGTGTTATCTTGGTTTAATAGCTTTTAATGGGGTTTAAGTCCTGCAAAGGTCGAGATGAATTCTACTGTAGACATGACTGCATCATGTAACATCAGACTATACATCTTTAACGTTTCGTTAACATGTAGATGTGTGTACAAAGTGGTAAACATGACTGTTCTCGCTGAAAATACTTCAAGAACTAGTAAACACACATAAGCCCACTTTACTATTTGCTATCGCGCTATAGGAATCTTACAAGGAGTGCTCCGTTGATATTCAGTAGTGAAGTTTATACGATCACGTGATAGCATTAATGGGAACGTCCTATAACAAACACATTCAGACCGAGAGAGTAAGAGTGAAACAACACTTCGGGAATTTCCCTTCATTTATCCTTAGAGAATTCTAGCGGAACTGGAGATCATTGTCACAAAGTCTTTATTATAGTGGTCTTAAGACTTCACTTGCATTTGCACTTTGAAATACCTGTTAACCAAAGCAGGCTAAGAATTGTACAGACAAATTACATTGAAGATGCTGACAGTATGTCCCTACGGAATAGTTCTATCAAATTTAAGATCTGACTGGGAATTACTCTTTCAAAAAGGATGCTAGCAATGCAAGTAAAATGCTTAATAAAAATAAATGTGCAAAGCTTCCAAGAATTATATTGTGTTCACATTGTTGTGATTATCAGCATTGATAGCAACTTTGGTAAAAATAATTATCTTTCTCATCATACGTGGAAAGTACCTGGGCAATATCATCATTATTTATATTACTATACATGTACATTTTGTCATTATTGCGTACATATCCATTATACAGGGTGTCTTAATAAAAATATACCTTGTGGATTGGGGGGACTTGACTTAGAATATATAAAATTCAAACATTCGCAACGATGCAAACACCATGATGTGTCTTCGTTAAAATGGTGCAAAAGTCATCAAAATTCATTAACTTGTCACTGAGATCATTAGTATTGTACAAAATAGACCAATTTTTTTACCTTTGGGGCAATAAATTGACAAGTGACATAATATGCTGCATTGTAGTTATAGAATGGACGAAATAAATAAAATAAACTAACAGTGTTGCTGGCTAGGAGATAACTTGCCTGATCAGCAAACATGCCTCTTTTGTAATTTATGTTAATTATAAATTTTTGTTTATTTTACCATCACTTTTATCACCTGGACCATTTCATTTTGATGGAAGCAGCTTGTGAACAAAATGTTTAGAGATATATTCACATATTCTTCACCCAAAGATAAAGGTTTGAAAAACATTCTTTATATGTGTGTCATCCACCATTGTATGAAAATAATTGGTCAAATATATCGGTAAAACGTTAGTCATGAGCTTTGGCAGGCAAGATAATAGGAAACCACGTGACCAACACCAAAACCAATCCTAAAACTCATAACTTGAAACGACCGAATGTCTAATCCTGTAAAATATTCTTAGTTGTAGGTTATTGTTCATGTGTATTGCCTCATTGGAAAGGACCACAAATGAGTCTATTTTTAGAATTTCAGTGACGCATAACGGGTTTTGATGATTTTTTTCCACCATTTTTAAGGAAGACTTCTTGGTTTTTGAATCTTAAGAAAGTTTAATTTTTACTGCCGATATTTAAAGTCAAGTCTCCAAATCCACACGGCCCTACTTGAGACACCCTGAAGTACATTATTGCTAATAATTGAAATTCTTATAGAAAGCAAATAGAGGTGTCGACTCAAAAGTAATTTAAAGTTCAAGAATTGGACTTTCATGATATTTATGTGTGAAGGAACTTCTAGATAAGATGATTAAAATATAATTGACAGTTAATGATAATGAATCTTTTCTAGAAGAAACAGGTGTTGTAAACTGGTTCGATTGCTATCGACACGCCATTCAATATACCGTTCAATCTACAATCTTGGAAAACAGTCTTGGAACACTTTCGTGTAAAGTACGGAAACTATCACCACCTCTTGCGATATGCCGGTGTCATCAGCAGTTTTCCAATGTGTTCAAACATTGATTGATGGGTAGAGGGGAAGCGTAAATCATTGTTGTAGATGTCCTGTTTGTTCCAAAACACAATATACGTCATTTTCATGATCATAACAAATTTTGCACGGAACAAAGTGTGCCCTGTTCCAAGTACTTTTTTCCAAGATTGTCTGTGCCGAATGCAAAAAATTTCATCAAATTTCATCAATCACAGAATGTCATAGTAGCTTTATATTGCACACGAGTCGGGAGTATGGGAGTCGATAATATCCATTTGAATCATACTAAATTGTTCATAAAACAATTCGTTAAGGGAGTGGTCACTAAAAACATACCCATATGCTAAATTACATAAATTTCGTAAGTAGGGCTCTAAACTTGATAATACTGAGTCAAATTTTATACTTAAGAGTTTATTTTTACCCATTAAAAAAGCATAGCAAATAAATATATAATAAAACAACAGAAAGGTAAATAATTAACACCCCGGTTATAAGACATTTAAATTATTATTATTATTATTATTATTATCATTATTATTATTATTATTATTATTATTATTATTATTATTATTATTATTATTATTATTATTATTATTATTATTATTATTATTATTATTATTATTATTATTATTATTATTATTATTATTATTATTATTATTATTATTATTATTATTATTATTATCATTATTATTATTATTATTATTATTATTATTATTATTTTAGAGGTAACGATTATGGTTGGGTCAAAAAATTCAATTGTACAAAGAGCGTTTGTGAATTTTCCCGGTGTTTTTAATCAACGTTGAACAAACCTTTGAAAGTGAAGAATATAAACAGCTATTCAATGTTCATATGAAACTGAGCTTTCTCCGTTGCATCCTGCAATAATAAAGTATAAGATAACCGGAGACGTTCTAAATTTGCCTTTTGTAGGTCAGTAGTCCAGATTTCTTTCCCATTTCATGGTGATCGCAAAAGGAGATAACTATTGACAATAATAGTGAAGACTAAATATGAAAAGCTCATTTTAGATATCATTAGCTGTATTTTATACACATTATTTTTGGATTCTTTTGTGTTTTGTCTGTAAAAAAATAAAACACCTTTAAATCCTGTCTATAAATTCGCGCAGTCACAAAATACAAAAGTTTAAAATTCAAAAATTGCACCAGGTGAAACCAGTGATATTGTGTAATTGTTATATTAATTTAATAATCTTTTTGTTAATTTCGGTTGCATTGTTTCATCTAGCATGGCAAGTGAGGATTAAGATTTTAGATTGTAATTCATTCAAGCATGTAAAATTGTGACCCGTTACAACGAATGTCGGGTGCTACATGTGTCTCTTTTTCCCATTGTTGTAATAAAAATGTCAAATAATCATGACAATCTGAAGTGGCGGTCATTTCAAATCATCCCCAAGTCAACGAGGTCAAAGAATATCCTCTCATTGTTAGTGGGTGGCTAATAGATACATACACAAATACAATACAATGATTTTAACACTTCAAACAGGGATTAGCCATAGTAAAAAAAGACTGGAGCTGTATGACAAACATTTCTATATACTATAGGTACAAGCTTATTATCCTCTTCAACAATAGGATTAATGATTGGTTTAGAATGTGCTTGACACTAGAATGACGTAGCACCCGACTTAAAGTACCTTTTGCTGTAACGGGTCAAGCCGAGTGTGTTTACCAAAATATATGCCCAACGCAATACTGATATAAAATTGTTGGAATGAATATTTTAAACAGTTCTCTCAACAAAATAGTGACTTACTTTTAATATTTCATCACCACATCCGTGTTGATGGCATGACCTTTGGTGAGAACCGTCATCGTAACGTTAAAGGCTGTCTTTTACTGAGTGGGCCAAAAACAATAGCCTTTAATTAAATCCATCCAAATGCCAGGCTCTTCTTTTTAATTTTGGTAGATCAGAGCCGCTACACACACATTTGAGAATTGGTAATGAGCCTCTTCCTTATGTTGATAAAGCGAAAGTGCTCGGTCTCTGGTTACAAAATGACCTTAAATGGGACGCCCATGTTAATGATATGCTAACCAGAGCTAATATGCGTCTTTTTATGCTTCGCACTTAAAAAAAAAATTGGCTTCTCTCAAGAGGAGCTCATCATCGTTCTCAAAAGTTACCTTAGACCAGTTCTCGAATATGCTGCTGTGGTTTGGCTCTCAAATATTACCTCAAAACAATCTGCTGATATTGAAAGGAATCCAAAAACGGGCATGTAGGACAATTCTTGGTTGGAACTATACTTCGTATGATGATGCAATTACTTCGTGCAATCTTGATTTTTTAAATAACAGAAGAGAATTACATCTCATTCCCCCCACCAGGTTTTAAGCGCATGGTAGAAATCTTCGCAATTCAAGTGTAATATCAACAATTCCAGTCGGAACATCCAGGTTTGCTAATAGTCCAGTGTCATATTTTATTAATCTGTTGAATCAGTAGTTCCCCTTTTGCACTTGCCATTTTTGACATTTTTGATGTATGACATGTATGCAGGTGTCATTATTATTTATATGATTTATATGTGATCTCTTTATTTGTATGTGTGAGTGGGAGCATGAGGGTGTACCCAGGCGGCAAAGGACGTCCCATCATATTGACAAAATATCACTAAATTTAGGCAAAGTAGATTTTGGGCCCTGTACAAACCTATGCAATATATCCGCTAAAAGTCCGTTTTTAGCCATAACTTGTGTCGATCAATTTCTTTTAAACCAGATATTCATGGGAGATAAAAATTGACACAGAGAAAGAAAAATCTACCCGGCGCACAAGATGTGCACCGAGTAGATTTTGTGTAAAAAATCTTCATATTTTGACTTTCGCGCGTTTTTAAAAAATCCCTTAAAATGCCCTCTTATACTAGCTTTGAAACGCATGAAACCATACTAGAAGTACTACGTATCGTTATTTTGACTCTGCATCAGAGACTACAAGTTTGCGAATGACGATTCCGACAGTTTGGTTGTCGAATTCTGCAGTTCAGACGGTGGAATGTACATGGCAGTGATACCGGGAGTGATTCCAGCATCGAGGTTATTTATATTTTGATACCAGTTTACTTGATTTAAACCAGCTCTGCTGTTCGTGAACAACTCAGCTTAACCATCATTCCATCAACTTGACTAGAACTGGATCAGGTTGATATGACGTGGTATACTACTACTACTAGTACTAGTCAATGCATGCTAGTACAGTGTACAAACTAGAGTCATTGGCAATGATTGGCGATCATTTATATTATAAATTATATGCACTGTACAGTGTATGTATACATGTGTATGGTGGAAACTAAACAAGACAAGTGAAACCATCATTCAACTTTCAACTTCAAAGTTCAAGACATCATTGTCCATTTGACATGCATTTGTTGATGACTAGATTTCAGATGACTAAATGAGATTCATCATTGAGCATTGATCACGTTGATTCATGGATTGAATTTTAAAATGTAAGTTACCTTGGTACACATGTACAGTAAGCCAAAGAAAATTAAAGGTACCATTTTTGTCCACCCCTGTATATTTCGGGCGGGCCACGACCGCCACGTCACATCCATTCATGCATTGGAGTGAAAACAACTTATCGCATATTATTTTTATTTGCAGGGATTTGAACCTGCCACAATACTAACTAGTGTGATAGCTTGTGATACACTGCACTCAAGAGTTGAGTGAATGGGAATGTTGTTTTCACTCAAGCGCTATTGTCGGCCGGTTTATGCCTGGATGTCTGACCGACAAAATATCCTAAATAAAGACAAATATGTCTAATATGACTAATCATGCTAATCGAGCGTACAACGCTACTCCAAACTACGCATCCATTATGCGATCTGCGCATAACAGCTTTACTACGCACGTCGCACAGCCATGCAAAGAATATGTTCCATGATGTACACAAATTAAATAATTTTATGCCGACTTCTATTAAAGTCATTTATGGTGATAATAATACATTTCATGCAGTGCATGTCTTCATAGTCATCCAAATACATAAAATGTATGGAGCCGTTATACATAGCCCATCCAATTGTCACAAGCTGTAACTGACACATACGATGCAGGGTGGACGGACAAATTAAATGAAATGACACATGCTACGTATGTAATTACAATTGATTGTACATTATTATTGGGAATTGCTGTTGACCTTTTTAGCAGACCAGATTTGCCAAACAAGGCCATAACACATAATCCCAAGAAATCTGGTAAATGTTATAAAGGTCAAATTAGGTATTTAGGATACAGGGGTGGATCAAGGAATTTTCAAGGGGGGGTTCTGAGCCACCGCTGTTGTGGCGGCAATGTCAGGACTCGGGTGCCGCACAAAGCTAGTCAGGCGCGCTTTGCAAAAATTATCAAGAAAAGACACTGAGCTTGTATTTCTGCCATTCAGTTCACTCCTCCACGTGCTATTCAAACAGTGACATACATTGTACCAAACACAGCCTCACTACTTACTATTATTTCTAAAACATTTAGTGACTGATACACAAAAAATTGTGTTTTAAAAATTATTTATTTTTAATTTAAATCACCGAATATGTTATTGCTTTACAAATGCAATCCCGAACCCTTTTGTTACCTTTGTACAAAAATGTATGAATTTGAAAAATCTCTGTACATTTGGGAAAATCCCAACTGGTACAAAAATACAAAATGGCTGTTGATCAGTTTTAATACCACTTACATGTACTTATTTTTTAATTATTCACTAATTTGCAATGCACATGATAGTCAGATCCCAGTGACAAAGTTTTGTGTTTTTTCTAGTGCTTGAGAGATCTAGATCTTAAGGATGGCAGCAAGAAGAAAACTCGAACCACAAGGTGACACACCGTCAAAACCACCACCGAAAAAAAGAGATGATGGTAGCAAAGGTCAAGCCAGTTCAACTTCAAGCTGTCTCTTTGTAAGTATTATACCCTTGTGCAGATATACCATGGGAAGAAATTTAAGTCTAGGGTTGTATTTTTAAAATCAGTCTATACTATCAGCACAGCAAGAATCACTGTTACACAGCAGTACAAACTTTTGCCACAAAAAAAGTGAGAGAGGCAATATGCATCAAGAAATCACCAGCTCTATCCACAACATGGATGGGCCATGAACTTTCTCTGCCAGAAACACTAGAGGAAAAGGACATCCTAATGTCGGGACTAAGTAGAGTTTCAGTTAACAAAATTTCAGCACCGATTGACAATGGTTAGTCAGAAATATTCTGATTTAAGATGTGAGTGAGCTGTTTGCAGTTTTAAATTATTTTCCTTTTGATGAAATATTTTTGTTTCAGGAACTGAACAAAAGTTCTGCATGGGATGAACCAGAAGAGAAAGCCTTGCTCACCTATTTTATACTGAACTGTGGATCCGTTTCTGATGATTGGCCTTTACACTTAGAGAAGAATTTCTGGCAGGGGGCAAGTGAATTTATAAAAAACCGGTGCCAAAAACAAAGATCAGGTAGGCTTTCCTGTAGTTATCAGATCAGTCTAAAAAGATATGTATTGACAGACCTTTCTTATTGGGTAGCTATTCCTAATGCTACATGTAGTGCAGCGTTAGCATCAGAAGTTTTCCAGAATACATACAAAAGGCAATTGTATTTCAGAGACAAAATCTAAACTTATGAACACATGCTGACATTTGATTTTGAACCTAATCTTTACCTGGACATAGACTGGACTGTGACCACATGTTTAGGGCTGTTGGGCCATGCTATAAAGAATGGGTGAAAAGGAATAATTTGGCTCTAGGCCAAAATATGGGTCGAGTTGAAAATGTTCCGGATGCTTATAATGAGCCATTCCACTCCTGTACATGTATATCAAAAGATTCCAAAAGCTTCAAAATACACATTTGGGTGGTAAGATTTGGTGTGGAAGTTCTTGATATTGGTCTTGTTTTTGTCGCTAATTGATCCAGTATTACTAACTTGTTATTTTTGTTTTTTACAGAAGGAGCATGTCGTCGGCGTTACAACCACATCAAAGATAGGTATGCCACTGTGAAGGAAGCAAGAGAGGGGTTAAATATTGACACTACCCATGTAGAAGTTATGTCAGACATTTTTGCAGAGGAGAATGTAACTCCGGATTATATTTCCGAACTGATCAAGCAGCAGCAACCTCATGATATTATTGATATTCTTGACAATTGTTTTCAAGAACTAGTTTCGGCCGATAAAATAGACGTGCATCAAGATTTCATAAAGAAATCATTGGAAGCGATGCGTTTGCTTCAAGAGTGTGGGCTAAAGCAACAGCATATACAATTTGGCAATTAGTATTGCCAGTGGCAATATGCCACTAAGAAGAATGCCTTATCCTCTCATAGAAGCCAATTTGTCCTTTTTTGCGAGGAAAAAGGTAACAGTACGCAAAGAGTACAGGCTGTGGTTAGAAACAATGTACGCCCATTTTGGTGAAAAATTCATCTCTCTGTTTTGTGGCCCTCACTACAAATGGCAAGATAACAACCTTGATGAAGATGATGACCTTGGCATTAATATTGGAGAATTAAGTATTTTGGAGGAGGAGGATAACAAAGGTGCAACAGCTCGCACGTCAACCCCTGTCAAAAGGTCAACACTCTGGCAAAACAAAAAAACAGAGGAGGAGAGATATTTGGAAGAGCATGGGGAGACTCAACCTGAAATGAGCAAGAAACTGGCTGAAGGTCTGGGGAGAAAACCTAAACAGCAACAGATGTGTTTTGGAGTATGTTTGGGCTCAGTGGTATGCGTGGTGTGGCTGTGGTGTGAATTAGGTATGTAGGGGTGAGTATGCAAGTGTGGGTGGCTGTTTTCTGTAGTGTTTGGGTGTTGTTTGTGTTCAGTAGTGATGGGACCATGTGTGCTGGGCATGCTGTTGTGTGTGCATTTGCATGCATCGCAGTGTGCGCACTCATGCTCCCTTCACCTGTGTGCCCATTTCCCACCCACTCCCGACTCACACCTGCATGTTTATGTGACAATAACGATTTATGCCTTATATGTTATATGTTATATATTTTTCATCTTTTATCTTGCATTATTTAAATTTAAATTTGTTGTATTTTTTCTATTTGTAATTTTTTAGTATTTTGCTATGACCCGAGGCGCAGCCGAGGGTCATAGCATGGTTTTGAGATTACCGCGGGCCTATAATGTTAACCATGACCCGAATAAAGCAGTCAATATTTGTTTTATATACCGCATTAATATAGATTTTTGTCATCTGATTGGTTAAAAGGCCTATTTTATTGTTCATAGGCTAATGGTAAAATTTACAAAGAAAGTTTTTCGTTATGAACCGATCGCGTCACCGCAACTGGCAGGCAGCGCGTTGGCGCCGCGTGCGTAATGCGAACACGCCATCGCGCGCGTAGAGTTTGATCGGGACGCACGTGAAAATGACTATGCCCGGGGAATAGTCTTTTTAAAAGACTATTGCCCGGGGAATAGTTCAGTTTTTACGTAATTCTTAAAAAGGAGGGCATAGCTAATTCAATAACTGCACTTTTAACCAATCAGATGACAGGAATCTATACATGAGGTATATAATCAAAACTATCACACGGCTAAAGTCACTGTAATCATGATATAATATGTTTTACTAGACAATTATCAATATTATCAATAAGATCAATTCCGCATCTTGAAGCTTTGAGAAACATATTGCACCTCAGTCTGATGATTGCCTAAAATAGGGAACATACTCAGCATAGAATCATCAAACTACTATATATGGACCTATCAATAACAAATAATATGTGATGGCAAAGAATTGTACTATGATGCAAATAAATATTATTGTATTACTCATTCTGAAACAGTAATAAACTAGAGATAATTTGCGCTCACAGAGCGCAGACAATCGCCAGGCATGTAACCCTTTAATGACCTTTTGATCTGACCTTTGACCTTAATGTTTACCAGGTCACGAGGTTTGTTGTCATCAAAATTGAGCCCCATACCCCTTACAGATGTCCAGAAAAAGAAATTATAAGATTTGACCCCAGATAACCTTTAACCTGACCCCTGCAAAGTGTTCCAATATACTCCCCTGGTCATCAAGTTTGTTGTCACAGAGTGCGAGTCCCGTACCCCTTACAGATGTACAGAAAATGCATTTCTAAAATATGACCTCTGCATGACCTTTGACCTGACCCCTGTAAAATGTTCCCCTGGTCATGAGATTTGTTGTTAACGAGTTTGAGCCCCATACCCCTTATGGATGTCGAGATAATGCAATTGTAAGATTTTACCCCTTAATGACCTTTGACCCCAATTCTTTGTACAACTTTTAGACACTGGCTAAAGGCGATGCAGGTATGCAAGTGACGTCATTGTATTATGTAATTTGTGGAAGAAGAAGCATTTTGAGTGAAAATCACATTTTGGCCATAATGACCTTTGGATGACCTTTGACCTCGAGTTGGTCATGTAACATTTGTGCCCCTACCCAATGGTCCTTGTGACCAAATATGGTTACATTGGCCTAAAGCATATGGCTACAATGGCTCGTTAAAAGTTTGACAGAAGAAAGAAAGAAAGAAAGAAGAACTGACCAAAAACAGAACACTCGCAAATTGGACATTTGCGATTGTAAAGAGGCTGCACAGCTCAACATACCATTTTTGAGACTTAAAGACTTCTTAAGGGTAGATGCGGTATTGTTGGTCGAAGTAGCCAAAAGAAATCGATTTTTATTGTCTAAATCAATATATTATTGAAAAATAACACTTTGATATTTTGCAAAAGTTCATTATACAAATCATATACTTTGAAAACTTGCTTAATTTATTATTGTTAATAAGTTATGTACATTTTACAAAAGTGTTGTTGTTTCAGCCCTCTTTACAACATAACTCAAGAACAACAGGACCTACAAAATATTTCTATGATACTTGAATTCTTCTACACGCTCGCAAGGAAATGAGCAATGCAATTTTTGCCAAAGCTCACTACCATTCGCAAGATGGTGTGAACTACCAAATCGCAACACTTTAAAATAGTGTATTACCTTTATTTGCAGGGTGAAATTAACGGTCAGTTTCATAATAAATTCATAAAATGCAAGACAAAGCAACTACAAGTTTTACAATTTATCAACCTGTAAAAACATCTTGAAATAAGACAATGAGTATAACATTGTTACTATTAAGCAATTTGACAAAATTGTAATTGTTTTGAAGAGATAAGAAAAGAACAGTCTCATTGTCATATACTGATTATTCTGACAGGTGCGTGTAGTCCGATTTAGTATCATACTCGGGATGATGAAATATGGACAAATATTACTAGTCGCATTATTTGCTTGCATATTTGTACTTTAGAATCGAAAAAGGCATGACTTGGAAAAGATTGCTCCAAAAACTAAAACAAATCCGGCCTGGAAGCTTTATTTCAACATTTTGAAAGTAAAATTGAGTTTCTGCTTCAAAACAACTCTCAAGTTGAATTGATCTAAGCGACCAATAATTTATGAGCTGAAATATTATTCCGCAGGCATTTGTAATAGACAAAAGTGATCCAGCCAACGACCGAAGTAGAATTTCAGATTTACTTTCGGTTGAACCTAACACAGTCTGGCCTGGAAAATATAATCAAATAATGACGATTATACTAGGTTTTTTTTCGGTATAACACACGTTTCAGATTAAGACCACTGAAGACTGACCATGCTTTTGCAAATTTTCTATTCGTAGAAAACATCTTGGGACAATAAGCATTGATAAAAAATGAGCAGATAAGCCAAAACAATAGCGAATATAAACAGCACGTTCTAGTTGTTTATTTTCAAATGTTTTATATCATAAGACTGAACCACCGATATGAAACTTGCACTTCAATAGAAGTCGCTAATCATGACGTCCAAGGATACATGATGCAGTTATGTCTACAGTACAATTCACCACGACCTTTGCAGGACTTAAACCCCATTAAAAGCTATTAAACCAAGATAACGCTCATTGAAAACAGCTCAACTATGTTAAATCAGATCTTCTCTGGTTAAATCCTCACTACACAGTTTCTGTTTTACCTCTGCGATATTGCAATGAGCTGGTATTATAGTTTCAGTTGGGTGAACGATTATAAAGGAAACGCAAGGTAACAATACTGTGTGGGCCTTTGTTTCCCAAATGAAACAATAGTCTGCATATTGTTAACCAGCATTCTTGAAAATGAGAAACATAATGGTTGTAGACTTAACCCGGTTTGGAAATAATTTCTTAATTGTTTTGGGTGTTATCTGTCATTCACATATCAGGGAGGTACGACCATTTGCAGATGCCCAACCTACTCAATTTTTAGCCTACATGTAATGTATTCATTATTCTTGATTGACATCCAAGTTTAAAAAATATCCGTCAAGTGGTTTAGCTTTAATGCCCTTCGCAAGAGAGCGGTACACAAGTGAGTGATAGTCAGTAAAAGATGCATCCGATTTACACAGAAAATTTGCAGGCCGTGCAGTGCCCTTCCTTCCTAAAACACCAAAGTGCGAATATTTCGAAACCCCTAAATTAGCTAAAAATTTAGGACATTGGTCGGTTATTTATTAAAAACACAATGGCCCATAGAACGGTATGAGTAGTATACCACAATTGGGGATTCATAACATCTAAACGGAATATAATTTAGGCTTAAAATTGTACTAGGATTGTGAGAAAAATGTGAGCTTTCTTCTCATGCTAAAATCTCCATTTTGATAGAAGAAGAGGGGGATGAGGCTGTCGATCAGGTCATCCATCTCTATCGGATTAAAGCGAGATCACTTTACAGATGACATCACACTTCACAGTAGATATATATCGTCTTACTCGATTGCAATCTAAGGCCAATATCTCTGGGTTAATCATTCTCGACAGGTTTGACACATTATAACTTATTTTGTTTCAACTTTCTGTAATTTATATTAGACTGTCAGATATCAGCAACATATCGAGAAATTAATAGAGTCGCAATAATCGCCTATGTTGAATGGATGGAGAAACACAGAGCTGAGAGTGGCGCTCATATGGGTATCAACCATGTCAACGTTTGTTAATGAGATATGGTTTGGAAATCCAAAAAGCAGTCAGAGGTAATCGAAATTTGTTATCATGTTATATTTAGTAAAACACATACCTTTATCGTTCATAATGGATATAACTGACGACAAAGTGTGTTTCTTTTGTGTCACGTTTCTATTCAAAGATTGCCCAGGTTGTACCACACAATACATAACAAAAGCTCTGAAGAGTAACATATCAGTGAGATTTACATCACAGTAACATTATGTGTAGAATCAGGAATTACCGTAAAAACTATATAAGGATAAAAAACCTGTAAAGGCCGTATATTTTGTAATTTGTATTTTATTATTTTAATGGCTACCGCAAATAATCGTCGCGCACACTTGGTGCAAAGGGTTGTCATTTTTTCATCTGGTAATGGCTGCTAAAAATAACCATGCCGTGCCAGCAACATCGGGTAAACCGTACTTTAATTAATATTGTTTTTTTATTCGTTATATCCTCAAAATATAGAATGTACTGTGCCTTCAGTGCTTTCTCTTTTATATTAGAAATAGAATCAAATGCATATTACCCTCTAACCTCACAATTAACTCCAGGACGTTGTTGAAAGGTTTTAGCATATTTCTTCGCGAATGTGAAAAGTCAAAAATGGTCCTTATTACAGAAACTCAAGTGTCTAAGTATGCACTTTTATCTCGACAGGTATCGGTATTTCATGACATTTTCACAACTTTGTCTAGCGGCTGCCGAAAAGGATTGTTCGGGTTAAGTGTCTTTTTGGTATATGTTTTGCAGAGAAATGCTGAGAAGGTACATTAGTATTACTTTACAAGCATGATGTAACCCAAACGTGATCAAGTGTTGAAAATTTACTGTTGCTTTACAATAAAAGTGTTTTATTACTTAGTATTTCTAAATTTAACTGGAAACTCAATAAATATACTATGTTCAATTAGACTCGTGGTGGGCTTTCAGCAAAATTTAATTTATAACATATCGAATTTGTGTGCAAAAAAGTACATTACCACCTTCCTTTCTATATCCACTAGAATTTTGTACTCATAGTTTGCTTAGAAATGTACTTTTAACAAATTGAAAATTCCCTATGCATTGCGTACGTGTGGGGGTGCGTAGGGGTGGGGGTGTGTATGTATAGGGGTGTGCGGTCTACTATTTTTCTTTGCTTTATCTGTAGTGGGTCATGAACCCAAATGGGTCACGAAATCAAACATGGAGCCGCTACACTATCCAAGAAATAAGTGAAAATTAAGAATTTGGGCCTCGCCCCAAGAAGGTTAGTAACATCGGGATCATCTTTTACCTTAATGAGTCGAATTGGTTTCATGTTTTGTTTCAGATCCAAATATATTAAAGGGTCTGCATTTTAGTTCCTAAGACTATGTTTTTGATCTCAACTTTATCAACTTTATGCTAATCCCTATATTCTCTGTACACTATACAGTAAGCCAAAGAATTAAGGTACCAGTTGTGTTCACCCCTGTATATCCTAAATAAAGACAAATATGTACTCTTTAGCTCTGTTATAAGAGTTAAAGGGTTGATAATTAAAGAAACAGTGATCTAAAACCTAATGAAGAAACGAAATCAAAAGTTGCACTTTTGTGTTGTAATCAATGAAAGCATGACGCTAGTTTTAACGTGCTAATCAATGGAAGCACTGCGCTAATATAATTCTCTTGTTCACGAACGCTTTACAAATCAATAAGGTATTCAATGGAGCAAACTGCAACTTTTAAATTGGCATCTTCCCTGGGTTTTAGATAATCGTGTCTTTATTTCTTGAAGAATTTCAACGAATTAGATCTAAAATTCGAGCTAAAAGTTGCAGCTATTGGCTGCTGGTTCCAATTATGACATATCCGTCTTTGTTTAGGATATACAGGAGATGAACATAACTGGTACTTTAATATTTTGACTTACTGTATTTTCTTATAAAAAGTTCCATACTTAGACAACCATCAACTTCAGATTTTCTTCGTTTTGGCTCATTCATTTAAATTTGTACGTATGAAGTTTTCGTAAAAATGTTCTTGCCTTTTTTCAATTCATCCAAGTTTACACCTTGAATATAGGTCATGCAATTATCATTACCGGAAGTGTAATCATGAAGGGAATACGAAACTGCATATTTCCTGCATATTCGTGAAAAAGATAGTCGATATTGCTAAGATTTCATCAAATAAATTGACTTCAATCAAGTACCATTTGCCTGCTCTTTAAAGATGTAATTACCATTAATTTCGTGACGAAGTTCCAAATTTGCTTCCTATTTCACCATTAATTTCGTGATGAGGTTTTCAATTTGCTTTCAATTGCTATGAAGTATTATCAGAAAAACCCTGAATCATGCGAAGTAAAAAATGTACACTAATCAATTGATAACGGACCGAAACAAAAGAAATTGATATGATAAAGAGTGCGTTAATGAAGAAGGAGAGAGAGGGCAAAGCGACAGAAACAAACACCTGATTTTTTGATGATCAATTGCTGTGCATCTGCGAACCATATTGTAATGCCACTATTTTACTGATCGAAACTAATTTCCCAAAAGGTTAATATGAAGACTTCAACAAATCCTGTATGATTAGTGCATAATAATATAAAACATTTGAGTGCGTACATTTCTGAAATTACAACCTGAGACAGAGATCATACTTTTGAGTTATTTCGATATACATGTTATTACTTTAATTCTGGTTACACATAAACATGTTAAAGCCTTTATACATCAACCTTGAAACTAGTTTCTTGCAGTCTCCGCATATGTATGTATAATACTCCCTTTTGTCATAAGAAACATGCTGCAAAACACAGTCATTATAGATTACATTAAGTATTCATAATTCTCGAAGATATAGTTGTATTCAGTTGTAATCTTATCTTCAGGTTACTGAGGTAAACAACCTCATACCTGTATTAAATCCATTAAGATGTTTATCAGAAATACTTGAAATAATTTAAGCATGTTCTATTTTCTCATCAAATTACCTCCCTACGCACCAAAGGATACAAAAAAATAGACACATGCCCTTGAAAATATAGTATTAACATATCTGTACACGATCTGGAATGCACGACAGTCGCATACAAATTATACTAGATACATTGTAAGGTCCAAATATATTTTATTTTTAATATTTTAATATTTTTCATTTTTTACTACAAAAACTGCAATGCGCAATGCGTTATTGTTTTAAAAAATACAAGAAGAAAACACCCAAACAACACCATTGGTATCCTTTTAACATTTATGAAGAAATAAAACAGAAAAACTGTTCACCAAAACTACCCATGCATGAAACAAGATTTGCAAGTTCAAATTGAGCTAAAATGGTCAGCATTGTTTTTGGGATTTTTGGGGGGGGGGGGTGACGGGAATATTAGTTGGGAGAGGACAGGCTCTAATCTAAAAACAGTGACAGGTGTCATATCATGTAAGGTAGATTGTTCAATTGTTTAGCTATTCACTCGGTCGGACATCCGGGAACATTGTCCCCTTCGTCCCCTTTGCACAAGCGCGCGCATAGCAACCAGCTCGAGAAAGGGGAACTGCACATGCGTACACTAGTTTTACAAGGCTATTTCCCCTTTGTGACGTCAGCCCGACCAAGAGAATGATGGGCCAAATGGGGACCTCAAATCAACCCATTGCCTAGTTGCCTCCTTCAAAAAACCCACCCCTGTACAAATCATGATTTTATAGTTGAGAATCATTTTAACCTTTCATTTCGTCTACAATGCTCTCTATTGTGATTCGTGTCATTGCACACGACCACAGCACTGGCATGGCTGGCACAGGCATTTGCCGAGTTCAGTAAGCCTATAGCTTTACCTTTATAAGCCTACGTATGGAAATCCATGTTTTTCATGTGTAGTTTTGTTTGTAGTGGACCCATTATCTTATTATCTTGACTCTTTAAATATGCCAATCTACCATTAACTGCGTGTTGTAGTAAATATAGATGATCTGTAATAGCGCCACCACTTAATCTTCCAGAAATTTCTACTGAATATGAATTTCTTGTACACTTTACTGATTAGCATTTTCTATTGAACTTCTAGAACATTCCGTGTCCAAACAAATGGAGATAGATATCATGACCAAGTGAAAAGTAATGTCTGATGACAAAAGCACACACATATCATCCGAAATCACAACACAAATCAAGCTATATTAAAAAGCAAAATTACCATAAATGTGTATTGTACATTGTCAAATAAACATGGAAATGGATATTAAAAAAACCCAGCTTACATACATAACATGTTCAACCCATTCTGGAGGAATCTTCCACTATCTAAAGTGCTCTGACAAAATTGTATTTAATATTGAAACACATGATTTAATTTGGACAAAAGTTGGGATAACATTTGAAATGTTTATTTGTAGTTTTGCGTTTTTTAGCGGGAAATCGCGTCCACCAGTTTTCATTGTCAAATGGCTTCATTGTCAATGTAAGTCTACGAATATGAACAAAAAATGTGAGCAAAAGTTTTTGGGTTGTCGCTACAAAATGGACAAATCAAACATTCCTTTCTACAAATAAAAATAAAAAAGAGTATTAAACAAATTCGTCCTGTGAAAGAGTTGCAAGTAAAGTGACGCCAATTGAGTTTCTATTGTACAACTCCGATATAACTGTTAAACATATCAGTGCAATGTTGATAACAGATGGTGTGGTATTCAATTAATCTCATATTCGTTGAGTCCAAAATAAATGGACAATAGATACGTCAGTAATGACGAAATACATGATGTAGATCATGAGATACGCGTTGAACAGCAGAAGATTAAGAACACAGTCGATAACATTGTTTGGAGCGGGCAACGTTGAAATGTGTCTCTCTACTCAGCCTACTTACATAATATAAAGTAACATAACCAAATTGTAAGTGTTGGAATTACATTACAACGTTAAGCCTGTAGGTCTATAACCCCTTTTATTTACTACTATATTTGGTAGGCACAAGACATATTAACGTTTTTCTTATGTATTATTTATAAATCTAACATCTATGAACTGTATTAACCTACCCATTTTACTTTGACTGTAGCTGAATGTATATAGCAACCGCCAACCAAAACATCATTGCATGGCCTAGTAATTTTGTTTTGTTATCGAAAGGAATTGTTTTCAAATGGGGTTACCTGAGTGGAATATCCCATTTCGACCTTGGTCACTGAACTACCATATCTCAGGCATTTCTGTCCATAAAGGGACATGATAATATTGTTATGTTATCTGTATATCTACTGTTTTCACAACTGAATACTTTTTCACGTCCAAATATCAGACAAACGATACTTCTAATAAAACTAGAACAACGGCGCCATAGACAACATGGAACACGTGTGTAAATAGATCAACACAGCCACAGGACAATGGATCGAGATAATATGACACGAAGCTAAGCTAAACCGACGGCTTTAAAGTCACCCACCTTTGAAAATAACCTTTTGATAATAAACTCAATGCTAAGACTTTTAAGTCTTAAAAGCACCAGTATGAAATTCCCCCGTTGTTTCAGCGAGTGCGATTTGAGAAAAAAAACCCGGTTTAACGTCTCAAGGCTTGTGCCTTATTATTTTCATGAAATCACTCTCTTAGGATCTGGAATTATTTTGAAGCGGAAGCCGCAAGTCACGTACGTACCTGCAAATCGCAGATAATCGCAACCTTTCTAGTATTGAACTACAAGTATAAGATCATTGAATAATCATTGATCATACAGTATCAGTACCATGGGGCATGGGAGGCAAATGCCACCACCCACCCCGTCAGAACTCTTACCCCCTAGCTGCCTCAAGCAAAAACCCAAAATTACGAAAAAGTCCACTTTTGAGGTAATTTTGACCATAATTGATGATTTTGCCCCCCTCCCTGAAATTCAGTAGCCTTCAATCAATCAACAAGCATTTTATGAAAAACATTTTCAACATGATCAAAAGCTTTAGGCTACCTGTGATATCAAACTTCCCAGATGAGCAGATACATCATGAATTCAACAACTCTTCCTATACCTTTGTACAGGCGTCAACCGTTGTTAATCCGTGATGAATCCACACTTGTACAGTAGTGTAAAGCTGCCCTCGCGAAGTAAACCACGCAGACGAAGCGGACGTATCGTTGTTAAACGGTGATGAACACCGGTGAAACATGATTGAATCCCTAAGTCAATTCTGGGCCACACAAATAACCATTGAAGCTGTTTGAACACTTTTTTTCATTGATACCACCATATATAGCGATATGTTGCTTCGTCATCACATATTAACCCCTAAACCCTAAACCCTAACCCTAACCCAAACCCAAACCCTAAACCCTAAACCCTAAACCCTCCTTTTTAATGATCAGTAGCAATCGAACCAGGTAACATTTGTTAAATTTTTGTTAATTAACCTTGCTATCTCTTATTGAGAACAATGGGTGATAAAGCCTGCTGAAAATTGGAGATATTTAACACGATCCCTTATCTTTAATCAAAATAGTAAAGGTCTAATATTTAATTCTTTTAAGAATTAAATAAAATTACATTTGTTAAATTAAAATGTAACAATACCTCAATTGACTCGGTATTAAATAAAATTAAATTGTTACATTAAAATGTTACATTAAAATGTAACAATACCTCAATTGACTCGTTATTTTCTCCACTACTTTTCACCTTTGCGTAATCGAGTATTCAACATCGCTAATACACATTTGTTTTGAAAGACAGAGATACAAACTACTTGTATTTATCATAAGAAAATGTAATTTAAGTCGTGCCTCAATGGAGACACACAATGGTTGCGGGAACATATTGTAAAATTTTAATAAGAAATAGAATTGTATTTCTTTGCCATGTTAGTTTTCACTGTTAGATTTGCCCCTTTTAAAATTTGGCCCGAACAGATGACGTAATCCAAAAAAATCGATATCTTTATACCAGTGCATACATGTAATGTAGCCGCTCGGAGCCACTCCGTCGAACGTAGCTGAATTACGTTATTTTGATGTGTTATGACCTGCCCGCATGCCATGTACGTACAGTGTTCTGAACATCGCGTCGCGGCGTTCGACTAATATTTTGATCATAATAATGTAACCTCTTATGCAGTCGTTTTATTAAAAATCTCGGGTTTTGTCATTTTCACATAGTTAGTGTACAATAAAATCGTGTAAGAATCAGGCTAATTTTGAGAAATATCGAGGGCGCCCTCCTCCGCAGATGTTACCATATGGCTTTAAAAAAGTCAAAGGTATTTTGAAGGTCGCCTTATCATGCAATTAAGCTATTTATTCATTTAGTACAGATTTAATTGTAACCTACATAATTATAAAAAAAATACAATACAATGCAAAAAGAGAATCTCAAGTAGAAAATAATTTAAAAAGATCATGGTTAATCATCAATCAATGATAATCATAAAATACACTAAGGACGTTTTATTGTCCGATTGTGGGTCAGTCTCCAGAGACTATTATCAGTCAATCCGCTCTTTCGTGACAGAATTGTCAGTAGTTTAAGTTGCTATTATTGTCATCAAGTTTTATTCAGCAATCAAAACAGATGCTTGAGACGCGATAACATACGTCGAGTATAACCTCAAGGATAACGGTCTGTGACAAGATATAATCGGCAATATTACTGACCTCATCATCGTACGTTCCAAGATGAGGATGAGATGCTATAGATAAGAGTCCAAAATGAAGCTGAATTAATTTTCTTAGCAAATTTAAATTCGATCTCTGTAAACTAAAATTACGAAACAATTGAATATATGAATACAAAAGCCACCTAAGTCCATACTTTGGCCAAATTGAGTTAAGCATGGGAAATTGTTGCTATACATAGGCCTGTCATATACATGAAAGAACAACTCAAATTCATTCTCTGTGTCTATTGGGCATGTGAAAAATAGCATGTATGAAAGAATCACCCAATTCCATGATTTGAGTCTTGTAACACATTGATTGAAATCCAGTATGTATAAAAGTCCACTTGTAACACATTCATTGCTAGAGAATGACTTTTGAACAACAAATGGGTTTAATAAAGGAAAGTGCGTGGTTTATATTACATGGCAGAATGCTTATCAACATTATACATACCTGTGTGCTTTATTTTGTATTATCTTACTAGTGGTAATCTCATTCTAACATTGTTGTCTTTGTATATGATTCAAAAACCACCTCCAAAAGTCCAAAATTTAAAATGAACCCCACGAAGTCCCTGAAATGCTAATCGTCATACCTAATACAGGTTAATCCACTCATTTGCACGTAAAACTTACCATATTGACCAGGTAAATCTAACTGAAGGAATTAAAATGATACACGGGTTTTTCTCTCAAAATAACTTCGCATGGACTTAGGTGGCTTTTGTATTCATGTATTCAATTATACAGCAAAGATGTCAAATCTCGAGCGCACATTGCCGGCACATTATGACAGTTTGTAAATTTACAGTTTTTCTACCCAAGCACAAAACTGAGGACATCTATCAATTCTGTATCCTTGTAAGTGTTTTCTGTGATATTTTCTGTGAAAGTGATCTGTTTTGTGTGCATCAAGTTTCAGGAATATATGTGCATTCGTTCAGACAATGGCCTTGTCCCTTGTCTCAATTAGTTTAACGTTTCACATCTTTTGTAATTATCTAATTGGCACATTTACAACGCATGAAACGGTGCATGACTATCAACCTTCAATAATTTGAGAGACGCAAGTTAGATACGTTCTGCTTAATCTCGCATGTCTACCTGTAGCAAATAGGAAACGATTTCAAATCCCCTGTGTAAAAAATACCCAGGTAATCTAGCTTAAAACACTAATTAAAAGATTCTGACCAACTTATTTATTGGTTAATATAATAATTTTCGTGAAATGTCTATAGGCTTTTTCAATCAGATGAATTCGTAGTTTTTGTTTATTGTATAAACTGGACCGGAATTCTGTGTGGTAAGATTACAGAAAACCCCTTTTCATTAGCAAAAAATCGTTTTGATTGGTACACCTTGGGCCTATCTGTCAGTGTCGTAGGCAGGTGGGGGTGGGGCAGAGTGCGGATGCCTCATTCCTGACCAAACAAATCGAAAAAGAAAATCGGGAAGGCAAAGATAACAGAAATGGGAAAGGAGAAGAAGGCGAAGGCAAGAAGGTAAGAGGCACTTAAAAAACCGGTGTAGCATAAAAACTGTAAAGCTCTCTTTGCAATCAGATCAGGCCCCGTTACAGTCCAAAACCGTGAAGAAATAATTATTTTGCCCCTCCCTCCACCCTCCCATATCAAGAAGCTAACTGCGCCCCTGCTAAAGGTTTTGTATTTAGATTCAACCATTTTGAAACTTATTTTCAGTGTTTTATGTTCGTGTCATGAGACATCCTTTTCGTTCATTAATAAAGGAGCTGCGCTGCACGATCGATAACCAATTGGGTATACAGGTCAAGTATCAAGTTTTTACATCAAGAAAAAAGTAATATCCTCTATAGTTCATCGAGTGACCTAATTTATACCAAAAGAATTTGCAAAATGTTCCAATTTTTACACAGATTTTCGACCTTTTTTGATATTAGGCTTATGCTAACTTTCAAATAACACAAAAGGCTTGTTTTTTGATGGATCACAAAAATATTTCTTTCTATTGGTTACAATTACGTCGGTCATTCATTACACTACCATTTTTTACTGCAAGACGGTCTGTGAGCAGAATAAGGGGGACACATTCGTCCACGCCAAAATTTGAGATTTCTTGACACTTTCGATTTTTCTTCGATTTAAAAATCATTGTATTCTTTTCAACTCTATAAAGTCACATTCAACTGTCAGCTCAATTCAGGTACGCTTAGAAAGCACAGGCATGGAATATTCCAATCTATGTCAGATGTGTTATTAATCTATGGTTATTAATCTAAGGCGAATGCGAAATATTGTGATTACGCGCGCAACCTGCGTGTATGTGCACCGCAGTCAAGTCGCATTACGTATGGTGTTGGTGCCAGCAAACGTGTGTAAACAAAACAAATATTTGCAGTGAAAATGCCACTTAGATTTTAAAATTATTTTGAACTTTGGCACACTAAAAGCATACATTTTAGGATTGCTCGGTCCATGTATACGATATTTTGTGTATGAAATATGAAATATGACCTATTAGATGTTATAACTCCTGACCTAAGCACTGTAGAAAAATATGACAATTTGAGCTACTTTACAAAATGATAAGGTATAGCGCCGAGTCCCATTGTTCCCATTGCTCGTTCCACTATCCGTGCTCATGGTCAGTGAGGTCTGAAACCATATCTATAAATCATTTTAATTATTATAATTGCATATTTCACGTGTTTGAAGTGTGCTCGTCATCAATTAAATTAAAACAATGAATCTTCACCCAGTAGTTTGTAAGCGTAACCTGGATAGATCTAGATTCTTAGTCTGCGCCCAGAGAGCAAATAAAATAACGTTGTAACATAAATTATGCCCAAAATATAGGCCTTGTGAATATTAATATTATTTTTTGGTATACACGTGTGCGTGCATATAGCTTTCCCCAGAATAGCAGAACAAATTTCTGTCTCTTTAATTAAGTATAATATGTATGATATCAGCTGCATTTTAAAGCTGTTTTTTTAAGTTAAAGCCTTAATGTACGATTTCCGTCAAATTTTAATTTTGTTATTCTTTATTCAAAATGTTGAAATAATATTAGTAATATAAACTGCCGGGAAGGTTTGCTGTCCATTTTAAATTGAAATGACAAGGTAAAGTGAAGGAAACCCCACTGGTTATTTTGGCCATTTAACATGCAGTTCTATGGGAGGACATATTATCATAATTTTTAAATTATGATAATATGTCAAACTTTGCTCTGTTGACCTACAAAGACAACAAATTTGGCCGATTCCATTTAGGTGCAAGTTGGGACATATGTAAACATTACAAAGGTTTGAAAAAAGTTAACCAATTTCACATTATAAGATCGTACATTATGGCTTTAACAAGCCAAGTAAATCTGAAAATTGCAACGTGTCTGCGTACCATCGCGTCCGTGGGGGAAAACACTCAATATATTATGTGCTGTGAGTGACGCAGCAGACATAGGCTTACGAGTGGACAAACTCAATTTTGACCCTTTTAATTTAAAAATTCATTTTCATTAAATTTCTCACCGAATGTTCTTAGATAAATGGTCATTCAGAATTTGCAACAACATATTGAAACAGACTTTTCAATTTTGAGATATGAAACTTTAAAATTGGGTAATGTTGTTTTTGGACCACCCTGTAGTCAGATTGGGTTAATGTCCAGTTTTTTATGTTATGTTATAAAGCGATGACCACTTACGCTTCTACTAATACATTGGCGCATACGAGCGTGG
Source organism: Amphiura filiformis (assembly GCF_039555335.1). Lineage (NCBI taxonomy): Eukaryota > Metazoa > Echinodermata > Ophiuroidea > Amphilepidida > Amphiuridae > Amphiura > Amphiura filiformis. Next base: position 73,354,456 of record NC_092633.1, read on the forward strand.
GCTATCTCTCTACAGAAGAGTTCTCTATAGATCTGGTGAGGAATCTTGTATTACTTTTTCTAATAGGATGAAAACATCACACTTGAAAACATCACAAATCTTAGGAGACCTCCTTTGAGAATCTCAATAATTTCAGAGCATTGTGATTGCGCCAACTCATTATTAAGCAAGTTTGCACTATGTTTGATTACTTTCAAAATTACAATTTCCGTTGCATTAAGATTATCTTAGATGGAGATCTGGAGTATTTTATCATTTTCTTAATTAATTTAGTATAATGTAAAATGAAAAAGGAAGGGCTTTGTTAATACAGTCATGGACACAAGTTTGGAATATTTTTAATTGTTTGCATAACCCTGTTTTTAAGTGCAGATTTCTTACAATCAATGACCCACCAGCCATACAAAATGGTTCACGGGTGTCTGGCAAGATATTATGTACCATTCCATATCACACATTACGTATTGTAGGACAATGGCTTCTTAATTATGCCTGACCAATAAACCATCGGGCATCCTTTTTGCAGTTATTTTAGCGATATGATTCATAAGGTTGCATTGGCTTGTGCATTACCGTACTAAGAAACCAGCTTTACTTTGTTGCATTTGTCTGTTGTATACGATATTTCTGATCATAGGGTGCAAGTTGAGAGCAGATTTGTACGACAGTGTCCTTGACTTATGTAATCGCGGCTACAAACAGAAGGATATTGATGCCGCTTTAGGAATATCATAAGGTGGAGTTTCTAAAATTTTGAAGAAACTTCCCTATGAACTTATGGGTAGAAGTATGCCGCAGGTTAGGTAACATGGACAACCAACCAATCACCCTGCAGGAACTTACACACGCCTTTATTGCTTGCTGGCGAGATATTCCACAAGGAACCTTGGCAAACTTGGAATGCTACGTCGCGTACGTGACATTGAGCTGAAAAGGGTTGGACACACCAATTGAGTTGTGTTTTCTCTAGCAAGAGACTTATCTGAACAAGTCACAGTGAGAGTTTCAGTTTTTGTTTAAACAATCAGGCTTGCTAGTGTCTTTAATCTCATTTTGTGATACAAAAAGACCGCCAAAATGTGTTGCAATTGTGTGATTCTTCCATTGTAATGCGCTTCCTCAGGTATATCTTTGCTTAATTGACATACTTTGTGATGTAAAAAAAACATCTTAGGACATTGTATCTTTGAAGTGAATTCAACAGAGCACTACTCCAAAACAATAAAGCTGTTCTTATGATTGAAACTATATTTGATAGAAAAATAAAAAAATATTCAAAACTTATGTCAGTAGTAAATACGTCTTTAGGGACGTTCACTTCCGGTTCCGGGTCACGAGGTCAAAGGTCAACCCATGTCAAAAGTCAACAGGAAGTGGTCAAAGGTCAACCGGAAATACCGCCATTTTGAAAGGTCAACCGGAAATACCGCCATTTTGAATCGACGTTAATATTTAGGGACGTTAATATTTAGGGACATTAATATTTAGGGACGTTTGACAAACGATAAATAAAACAAACGAGAGAGAATTGTTACTTATTCTTTCACCTTTATTAAGAACATTTAAGAAATAATACTAATAATTAATCTTTATTCTTTATTATAATCTAACAACTACTTTTTACGGCTCGATTCCATAAAGGAGCGAGCGATTTGATTTACTAAATACTCTAAATCCGTCACTTCGAAATCAGCGTCGTACTTTTCGTTGATAAATTCATTGACCAGTATATCGTTGATCTCGGGGTCTTTGTAAAACATTCGAGCAATTTTTCGCGTGTCGTAACCGCGACAACGGTGATACAGGTAAAAGAGGCAAAATTGTCCGCACACGGTACTGTAATCACTTTGAAGCATTTTGGTATTATGATCATAATTCTCGACGTTAAGGGAATAACACGCAACGACGTACAAAGATGTTCAACTTTGGGATGTACGAAAATATATAAATTAAGTTTCCGACTTACCAAAACAGTACCGTTGTATCGTATATTCCACGATTATAAAATCCTTGACATAAACCAAAAAGTAATATGATTCATGAACGAGTATAATCCACGGTTATAATATTCCAGAGTACAGTCCCAAAAGCTGCGTAATCTTATTTATATAGTTATCGTGATCGTAAACTCGATATAAAGCACGGTGCATAGCGCACTTTCTACATAAGAGCTGAAAATGTCCAGAAACGAGGAAGTATTACTACGTGTCGATCCATCGCGGTTCGTTATTTTCCCGATTCAGTACCGCGACATATGGAAAATGTACAAGCGAGCGGAGGCGTCATTCTGGACGGTGACTGAAGTAGATCTCGCTAAAGATAAACCGCATTGGGAAAGTCTCAATGACGGGGAGAAGTATTTCATTTCTCACATCCTCGCTTTCTTCGCGGGTAGCGATGGAATAGTCGTCGAGAATCTAGCGACTCGATTCTGTAGCGAAGTACAAATTCCCGAAGCGAGGTTCTTCTACGGATTTCAGATCATGATGGAAAACATTCACTCGGAAATGTATAGTTTGCTTATAGATACCTACATCGAAGACAAACGCGAAAAAGCGCACTTACTCAACGCCGTGGAAACTATACCGGTCGTGAAAAAGAAAGCCGAATGGGCTCTACGTTGGATCAACGACGACGAGGCCACTTTCGCCACGAGACTCGTTGCGTTCGCCGTCGTCGAAGGGATTTTCTTCTCCGGATCATTCGCCGCGATATTCTGGTTGAAAAAAAGAGGTTTGATGCCCGGTCTGACTTTTTCCAACGAGCTCATCAGTCGCGACGAGGCGTTGCACTGCGATTTCGCTTGTTTATTATTCTCGTACATGGACCAAAAACCATCGGTCGAAACGACGCTGAAAATCGTACGAGAAGCGGTGGCGATTGAACGTGAATTTATGACGGAGGCTTTAAAATGTTCACTGATAGGAATGAACGAACGTCTAATGGTTCAATACATAGAATTCATCGCCGATCGTTTACTGGTCGAACTGGGTTACGAAAAATTCTATCGCGTGAACAACCCTTTCGATTTTATGGAAAATATTTCTCTCGAAGGTAAGACGAATTTCTTCGAAAAACGCGTCGGTGAATACCAAAAGGCAGGCGTTATGGCGACGGAAGAGGAGCAACGGTTTACTCTCACGGCTGAATTTTAACGAGTTACGTTCCAATGTAACGCCGATATTATTTGCGAGGCAAGTTTTTTAACTACGTTAAAAACGCGATTAATGTATCGGATGAAATATCCAACAAATTGAGAGCATTCAACAAACATTTACGACCGTTAAAAACATTTGCGAACGTGACGTCATTACAAAACACGACCGGAGGAAAATACACAACAAATCGAGAGTATTTAATAACGTTTTTTTTAACAACGAGTCTCGTTCCGATTTAACTGCACTAATATTTACAACCTGTGGATAATTTGGCGATTCAAGAAACAACGCGCATTACGGCCGTTAATAAAACCGACCGTTAAAAACACGATCGGTGGATAATTTGGCGACTCAAGAATCAACGAGTCGCGCTCCAATTTACCGGCGTTTAAATTGTAACAGTTTACGAGGCGTGACAATTTGTTGTTGAAGCGATTTTAAGCACCGGTTTCAACGTCGTTCAAAAATACGATTCATGCATCGGAGAAAAATATCCAACAAAGCGAGAGTATTCAACAAACATTTGTGGCCGTGTCGCCGCTAAAAACACGTTAAGAAGCGCTGATTGTAACGTCACGCGATGGGTAATTTAACGAGTCAAGAAACACCCAACCAAACGACTAACAAAAAAAAAAAACACGACCCATTAATCGGTGGCTAATGTTGGTGGATAACGATAGGTGGACAATGTTTTTTTTTTTAAACAACGCTCCAATTTACCGCCGCTAATATTTGTGACTAGGCGTTGCAACGTGCTTTCGTTCGTTAAAACACGGTCGGTGGTTGATTTGGCGTGTCAGCTAATCAACAAGTTAACAACTAGTCTCGCTCCAATTTACCGCCGCTAATATTTGTGACTAGGTGTTGCAACGTGTTTTCTCTCGTTAAAAACACGATCGGTGGTTGGTTTGGCGTGTCAATTAGCCACGCGTCTCGTTCTAATTTGTGTTTTCGCTCGTTAAAACATGTTCGGTGGATAATTGGGCAAGTAACCAAATAACCAACTAATATCGCATCGTAACGACGTTCAAATTGACCGTTTTATTCTCATACATCGCGCAAATTTACGGACGCCAACAGGTTTGAATCGTAACGATCGGTTTTTTAACGTGCTTTTCGTTTCAATCGCCGGAAAAAACCAAATTGTGAACATTTACGACGTATTGTCGTTTCAAAAGAAAAACGGGACAAGTTGGACAGAGTGTATAAATACAGGAGTGAGCAGTATTAACTTCAGTCCTTGACACGATTTCAATCCGATCAGTATGGCAAGTCATCAGCAGCAGAGTGGATCTTGCGCTACGGAAAAAGGGGTATCCAGCAATACTTTTAAGGAAACGAAAGTTTTTGGCGAATGGAATGATGACGATGATCTCTCTTATTATAACGATCAATTAGCGAAGATAGCGGAGGATACCGATTATGAAAATTTGGACCTTCGTAAGAAAGAACCGTTCCACCCATCCTCCAACCATGGTCTGGGAAAGGATAAAAGAGCTTGGGAAAAAAGAGCGAGATCAACTCCTTACGAGAAAATACACACCATGGAACAAAGGCCCGAAACAACATGGAAATTACCGGCCTTTCCATCGGATCGTGAAATGCTTCGAGTTCCTATTAGGGAAGACCGACACATCGTAATTCAAACGTTTAGAGATCAAATTTATATCAACATCCGAGAATATTACAAGCATAACGCTACCCAGAAATGGATGGCGAGTCAGAAAGGTATCAATTTGAGTCTACAAGATTGGAACGTTTTGAAAAAAGTGTCACCCAAGATAGATAGCGCCGTACAGGCAATGCGTCAGAAAAAACAAATTCGTGACGGAAACGGAGAGATGCGATGAACGTTGGAATACAACGCTCTAACTACGATAGTTTAACGATTAATAAAAAATAATAAATCAATCCAGAATTTGTGACTTACCGGCACGTAGGTTCTCCCGCAATATATCTATCTAAGTAGATCTACACGATATAAATCCAATTAGGTATAGAATACTATATAGTAAATCCAACAAAGGTATATTATTCCATTAATATATTTCCGATATCGCTGTAAAAGTTTGGTAAAAAAGCACAACGTTTAATAAAATCAAGAAGCTAAAAAAGAAATCGTTGTTTTGTTTAGTCTTTTTAATCTCTTTCTTCTTTTCGTCCATTATTCCATTAATATATTTCCAATATCGTTGTAGGTTTGGTAAAAACACAACACGTAATAAAATAACGAAAATAGCGACGGGTACATGGTCGAGTTTAAATAATTTAGCACTGCGCGATATAACGATGCTCTCTCTCCAAAGTCTTACGGTCGAGTGATGACGTCATACACTTCGAGCGATGATATAGTGCAGCACGTTGAACCGTTCACGTCCACACACCACGTGAGATCGTGTCACTCGCTACAATAGTTATCGAGCGATGACGTCGAGTGTTTCATAACGAACATATATAAAACGATGGTGTCTACGAATAATTTTTCATTCCTGGAATGAGCGGCACAATCTACGGAATAGAATGGATCGTTTAATCAACGATTGTCAGTCTATAGAAGAGTTGGATTTTCTCATCGGTCAGGGTTTAGATGACGACTTGTACCAGTTGGCGTTAAACAAACTATTTGAGTTGACGACGCAGGGAGAGAGAAACTATAGCGGTAATGATGCGTCGAACGAAATTGTTGAAGAAATTAAATCTTCATACGATGTTGAGCGGTTGAACGAAATAATTAATTCGGATGGATGGCAAACGGATGTTTCCACTCTCGCTTTCCAGAGAATATTGGATCTTACACCAGACGTAACGAATATTGAACCGATCATAGATGATGATGATCCGTTATCGGATATGGTGGGTGGTGAAAATCTCGTAACAACCGATGAAAACGTAAGTAGAATTTATGAAACATTCTTTGTTTTATTTTATTCATTATTATTTTTTACCATTCTTTAACGAAATTTATATGATCATATGTATTCTTCTGTACCAAATTTTATACGGATTGTGATTCTTTTTAGATTAAATATTATTTTCTTTTACCATTTTTTAACGTATTTTATTTAATATAATAATAATAATTATAATAATATACATTCTTCTATACCAAATCCTATGCAGATCGCGACTGGTGATACGTCTACAACGCGTAAACGACCCGCTAATGACACCATGGATGACTTAATAAATGAAGAAGAAGAGGAGCCTAAAGAAACGAATGAAATAGCGCCGGAACCCAGCGTGTCGGGTAACATCTCTCAATACTACGCCATCGAGACCCTTAATGCCAAACACGTTAAGAAATTTAAAGCCACGTCGACCGATTACGGGTTACGATTGAGAAATTTAGACGATCGGTTCGCCGTCGATAGCATCCCGTTACTGTCGAATATTATAGACGATGTATTGGATCGTGTCACCGACGGTGTCCGACCTAGGGATATGATCAGAATTGTCCTACAAGCTCCAAGTCTGGAAAAACCGATCAATCTACCTTTCATCAAGAAAGATGACTTAACCATAGACCGATTTATGGCCCGTATAGAACACGTCTTACAATCCAAAAAAGACCTGAAACTAAACAGCGATATGGAAATCAACGTCGTCCATATGGAGATGCCCGAAGGGGTAAACCAAACAGAAAGATGCTCCAAACGTGGGACGAGAAGAAGAAGGATTGGCGTTGTATCATCGATATTACCAACCAGAGCGACAACATGTGTCTCGCGCGAGCTATCGTGACGGGTATCGCTAAACACGAGCTTGGATGTAGAGAATGGATTTGGAGAAGTATACGAGATGGAAAGTTACACCAGGAACAAAGGGCTAAAGCTTTACACGACAAAGCGAATGTCAAGTTTGAGTCTTGTGGATTGGAACAAGTAGAAAGGTTTCAGAAAGTGGTTCCCGATTACCAACTCTGCGTCGTCTCCAAAGACCAATTTAACAAGATTATATACAAGGGTCCTCCGAAAGACAAAGGCATCTATCTCCTGTATAACAACCATCATTTTGACCTGATTACGTCCATGGCTCCCTATCTTAACCGAAATTATTGGTGTCACCCGTGCAGGAAGGGATACGATAACAAAGGATTTCATCGCTGCGAAACCTCTTGCAAGATTTGCCATTCAGGAAACTGTCGAACGTCCGACGATGTCGACGCCTGGACCTACTGTTCGGACTGTAAGCGGTATTTCAAATCATCCGCGTGTTTCGAGAACCATAAGAAAAACGGTTCGGGCGTTTCGAGGTTCGGCACGATATGTAATCAATATTACAAGTGCGAAAAGTGCGATAGAGTCGTCAATAGAAATTGCTTGAAAAAAGAAGCGAAACACGACTGTACGGATCTGTGGTGCCACGTTTGTCAAGGTAACTTTCCCGCCGGACATAAATGTTACATCAAACCCTGCGAAGTAAAGGAAAACGGAAAAGAAGACGATACGCCATTCTGCTATATCTTTTTCGACGTTGAAAGCCAGCAGGACACGGGAATCCATAAGCCGAATCTCTGCGTCGCCCAGAAAGTGTGCGAATCGTGCGCCGACCGACCTCTCCTAGAACCGTGCGACGTTTGCGGGGAAGATAAAGAGATGATTTTCAAAGGAGAGAGTTGTATGGAAGAGTTTTGCTTATGGCTTTTCAAGGGAGAGAGTCACAAACACGCCCGATGTATGGCCCATAACCTGAAAGGGTACGATGGTTATTTCATCCTGCAATTCCTGTACGAGAACGCCATCAAACCGAAAGTCATCATGAACGGGGCGAAAATTATGTCCATCACCGTACCCGGCCCCGACATCGTGTTCAAGGACAGCCTAAATTTCTTTCCGATGCCTTTGTCCAAACTCCCCAAGAGCTTCGGCATCAAAGAATTATGCAAAGGTCATTTTCCCCATTTCTTCAATACGAAAGACAACGAGAATTACCGAGGGGAGCTACCTGCCGCTGAATTCTTCGATCCAGAGGGAATGTCGGAAGGCGGTAAAGATCAGTTCTTGGCTTGGCACACTGCCGAAAAAGAGAAGGGTTTGGTGTGGGATCTGCAAGAGGAACTCTTGAAATATTGCGTCAGCGACGTCGATATCCTTCGTCGGTGTTGCATGAAATTCCGCGACATGTTCATGAGAGTGACGAAAAAGAAAGAAGACGATCCCGGAGTAGACCCTTTAGATAAACCCCTCACTATCGCTGCCGCTTGCAATTTGGTATTACGAAGAAACTTTCTTCAACCAAACACTATAGCCATTATTCCACCGCACGCGTACGGTCCGAACCAAAACTTTTCTCTCGACTCCATACGATGGTTGAATCACGTGTCTATCGAGGAAGACATTGAAATACAACACGCGATGAACGGGGGAGAAGTGCGGTTGAATGGAAGAGTGACAGTCGATGGCTTTTGTTCGGAGAAACGCCGAATCTATTCCTATCACGGCTGTCTGTTTCACGGATGTCCCGACTGCTACGACGGGGATACTCTGAACCCAATCTCCAAGAAACCCATGGCTGAACTCTACAGGATAACTCTGTTCCGAAAGCAACAACTGGAGAGCAACTACCCCGGGTACGAGATTATAGAAATGTGGGAACATGAATGGAAGGGGATTTGGAAAGATTTACCCACCGACGTGAAACTACAGATCGAGGTTCCAGCTCATTTCGAACCCTTGGATCCGAGAGAGAGCCTGTACGGAGGCCGCACCGAAGCGACAAAACTCTTCCATCAAGTCAAAGACGGAGAGGTCATCAGATACTTGGACTTTACTAGGTAAGTCGAATCGCCCAGTCCTTAAACTAATCATTTCGATTCATGTATTTTTAACTAGTTGACATTGCTAGGTAAAAAGAATAATAATAAGACATGACTTATTTTTGTTCCAATTTTTTGTTTCTTTTAGCCTCTATCCCTGGTGCAACAAGTACCGCCCTTATATCGTAGGTCATCCGAAGATCTACACGAATAACTTCAAGGATATCTCGTCTTACTTTGGGCTGATACGGTGCACGGTCCTACCCCCTAGATGGCTTTTTCATCCCGTCCTACCGGCGAGATGTCACGGCAAATTGATGTTCGCCCTGTGTGGAACGTGCATGGAGGAGAAACGACAAGCCTACTGCCCTCATTCGGATAAAGCCCGAACGATCCGGGGTACGTGGGTTACCCTCGAAGTAGAGAAAGCCGTGAAGATGGGATACGTCATCGACAATATCGAAGTCGTGTGGGACTGGGAACAACGCGCGGAGTACGATAAAGCGACCAAGACGGGCGGTCTGTTCACCGAGTATATAGACCAATTTCTCCAATTGAAACAGGAAGCTAGCGGCTATCCAGACTGGTGCGAGTCCCCCGAAGACAAGGAGCGTTACGTCGAAGAATACTACGAAAACGAAGGGATACGACTGGACTCCGAGAATATCGAGAAGAATCCTGGCATGAGGTCGCACGCCAAGAAGTGCATGAAAAGAATGTGGGGTAAAAAAAAAAAAAAAATTAATAAAAAAAAAAATTATAACCCGTACACACATTATCATCCTTTCATGTACGTACTCTTAGCAAAATTCTCATTTTAATTTACTATTATTTTTACAGGTAAATTCGCTCAAAGATCCAACATGAGTCAGACGGTGATACTAGACGACCCCTCGGAAGTATACAAGTTATTGACTAGCGATAGCGTCACCGTCGACAATATTCGACTCATCAACGACGAAGTCATCGAAGTGACCTACAGGGAAGATGGAAACTTTGCCCGAATTAATCCGAACACCAACGTCGTCATCGCAGCGTTCACGACTTGTCACGCCAGACTCAAACTGTACGAAGTTCTGGAAAAGTTGGGAGATCGCGCCATGTACCAGGATACGGGTAAGACACTTCTTCCAATAATTAATTTAAAAAAATTAATATTTTAAGTAAATAATTTTAAAAAATTAATATTTTAAGTAAATGAATAAAAAAAATCCCCCCGCCCGGGTTCGAACCGGGGACATTTCGAACTACGGTCGAACGCTCTACCGACTGAGCTACGCGGGGCAGACAGTCACTCGAACGATTAATTTGTACTTGTACCTCCTTTTTACTTTTTACAGATAGCGTCATTTTCCTCACGCGTCCCGGTGAGTGGGAACCCCCTATCGGCGATTATCTGGGCCATTTGACGGACGAGGTTGACCCCAAAGACGGTAATCACATATCTACTTTCGTCACGGGTGGCTGCAAAAATTACGTATACAAATTGGATACGGGCAAGACGGTGATGAAAGTGCGCGGGATCACCTTGAACGTCCGTAATTCCGAGATGGTAAATTACTCCACCCTGGAACGTATGGTACGAGGTTTGAAGTCGACGGAAGCAAGCGAACGAGAAGAAAGGGTAACGGTAACCGATCCTCATCGAATCGTGCGTAACGTTAAAACCAAAAATATCGAGAGTCGGGTATCGAAGAAAGATTACCGAGTGGTCTTCGATAAGAGATGGATCGTGAACGGTTTCGAAACGTTACCGTACGGGTACGGAGTCTATAAAGGGGACGTTTAACGAGAGATTCTATCATTTACTATCGAGATGGAACAGTTGGAACACGTACGCGAAGATCCTCCTACCCCGTGTCTCTGTAAAGACAATTTGAAAAAATATTCGACTTTTCCTATATTAGGGCTGGCTCTTCTTCTCCTCACCAACACGGCTTTGACCATCACGCGACATCAAGGTGAGACGAGCGTCAATCTCTGTCACAATTTCACTCTGCCCTCCGACCTTCCTTCCTTACGTCTAGCTCGAACGAACGTCACTAACGTCAAGTTTAGGGAAGACTCGACGCACTGTCTCCCCCAACACACTCTTCACTTGGGAAAGGATATATACCTGAGCGTCTGCGACTATCGCGACAGTATTCGCGTGGACATCAGACGGTTCACGGGTGACGTAAAAGGCGAAGGAATTCTACCTACGATACGCGGTATTTACCTCTCTAGGGAACAGTGGCGAGTGCTAAAAGTTAACGTAAATTTCGTGGATTTTGTCATCGGGAAACTCGACGAAGGTTAAATCATGGATGCTAGACTCATTCATCCTTACACTGCCATTGTTTCGGGACCTACGGGTTCGGGGAAAACTCAATTCGTCAAACGAATGATATCGGCCGGCGAAACGGTCGTAGACGGTCCTCCCGACAAGATTATTTGGTTGTACGGGGAATACCAGGCAGCGTACGACGAGATGCGTGAATCCGTGGATAATATACGTTTTATAGAAGGATTTCCTCAGGATATGGAATCTCTGATCGATCCTTCGAAACGAAACCTCGTCGTGATCGACGATCTCATGGCGGAATTATCCGGAGACACCAGGGTGATGAACATGTTTACGAAAGGATCTCATCATCGCAACATGTCCGTCATTTTCATCGTGCAGAATCTCTTTTTGGCGTCCAAACAATTTCGCACCATCTCGCTGAACGCTCACTACATGATTCTCTTCAAAAACCCGAGAGATAACTCGCAGATTGTACATCTAGCCAAACAGATCTTTCCCGGACGCGTCAAGTTCGTGCAAGAGAGCTTCGTGGACGCTACCCAACACCGATACGGATACTTATTGGTGGATCTGAAACCAACGACCCCAGAAGATTTACGATTACGCACCGATATCTTCGACGGGTTGCGACAAACCGTCTACGTGCCGAGAGTATAAATGTCGTCGCGCGCGTCGCTCACGTTCATTCTTCTACAAACATGTCAAAGAGACTGAAGCAGAACGCCGACGCTCTCCGCTACTTGGTTAAATGTAATCCTCGTCAGAGGAAAGCCATCATACATCACGCCGACAATAGTCTGGTAGATTCGTTGTGCGAATGCGCGCTCAACGTACTCAAGGGACACGTTCCGCTAAACGTTAAACAGAAGAAGAAACTTTCGATTCACAAACAACGTTTACGATCCTTAAGTAATAAAAAGGTGGCGCGCAAACGAAAGAGAGCCATTCTTAACCAGAAGGGTGGATTAGTCGGAGCTCTTCTAGCCCCCGTCCTAGGCACAATCGTAAGTCTATTGCTCAAGAAAAGAAAATGAAACACGCTAAAAAGATGATCCTCATTGACCCTCGTGAATTGGACAGAATAAACACCATGGTCTCCGATCGGGCTAGAACTAACGACGCGACGGGTGGAACCGAAAACGATACGAAACGTGTTCTGGACCGTACGGATCTTTCGTTGCACGACATGATGCAACTGTACCATCAAACTCTCCAACGATATCTGAAGAAGGATAAACGTAGCAGAAAGGAACCGTTGAACATATTGTTGAAACGCGAGGATCGCAAACAAGAAAATTCTGAAACATCAGTGGAAAGTTTCGACGACGCTGAAACGGAGGTTGATAAAATCGAACCAATCGCTTCCCCGCAACGAGTTGACGACGCCGTAGAATCGGAATTATTGGAAACTTTACCCGCCTCTTTCGAAACCAAAGCCAAGGCGTTCTTGAAGAATCTAAAACGTAATAGACCAAACGGCATCCTAGATTGGTCCCCTGAAGGAGAAATCATCGTGTCGGGTACGAGAGTACAAGGATCTAATCTGGTAGATCTTGTACACGACGCGTTGAGAAATCGAAAAGGATACAAGAAACCGTTTGGCTGGGAATTGTTTAACGAAGCGTTAGCTCGCAACAACACTCCGGAATCTCTCATCACCAATACGGCTAGACGTAACGCTTTGCGCGATCGTAAAAATAAAGAACCGGGAGGAAAATCTGACGATTCCGAAGGGATATCGAGCGTTACCCCAAAACGAAGACGCAGCGCGAGAACCCGGAAGCGTCGTAAATCCTCCCTGAATAGAAACATGTGGGAGATTTATTAATCTTTCGCAAAATAGGGCAAAATAAAAGTTTTAAACGTAACAAAATGAATAAAATGTCGTTGTTTCCGTTTTATTCGTCATAGCGTCTCTGGACTGACCATGGATAGGGACGTGGACGATTACTTGAAGAGTTTATATTACGACGTGTCGGGTCCGGGTAGTCTCGGGGGTATAGAAAGATTGTACAGAAAGGTTAAACGAGAAGGCAAGTTTCGTCTGACTAGACGCGATATCGAGAATTGGCTCCTTACCCAAGACGCCTACACTCTGCATAAACCTAGTAGGAGGAGATTTCCCAGAAATATTTATTTCTCGGACGGTATCGACCAAACGTGGCAGATCGATCTCGTAGAATTTCAGAAATTGGTCAGATATAATCGCGGATATAAATTCGTCCTCACCTGCATCGACGTGTTTTCGAAATTTGCCTGGGCGCGATCCTTGAAGGACAAGAAAGGTCCTACCGTCGCAGCGGCGTTGAAAAATATTTTCGAGGAAGGAAGACAACCTACACAGTTACAGAGCGATAAAGGGAAAGAATTTCTAAACAAAGACGTGCAAAAGCTCTTGAAAGATAAAAATATCCATTTCTTTACCACTCAGAACCCCGATACCAAAGCGGCTATCGTGGAAAGGTTTAATCGAACTTTAAAAGATCGTATTTTCAGGTACTTTACGAGAACGAATAGTTCCGAGTATCATCGCATCTTGCGAGACGCGGTCAACGGTTACAACGCCAGCTACCACCGCTCCATCAAACAAAGTCCCGCCAGCGTTAACAAAGACAACGAAAGCGCCGTATGGAAGACCTTGTACGGAAAATATAAACGTTCGAGAAAACCGAAAAAGCATAATCTCCCCGAGGCCGGCGACCTGGTCCGCATCTCCGTCGAAAAACTTCCTTTCAGAAAAGGGTATCTACCTCAATGGTCCGAGGAACTGTTCGTGGTGGCGAAAAGGATCGACAGACGAGTACCTGTGTACGTGTTGAAAGATTTCAACGACGAAGAAATCGAAGGCACCTTCTACGGTCGGGAGATCCAAAAAGTCACCAAGGACAAAGACGGTCTGTTTAAAGTGGAGAAAGTCATACGAAAGAGAAAACGTCAAGGCGTTACCGAATATTTCGTCAAATGGTTAGGTTGGCCCGACAAGTTTAACAGTTGGGTCGTGGATTTGGAAGATTCTGTATAATACACGCGCGTAACTGCCTCCAATCATCACTCTTAGTTCAACATCCGATCATGGCGGTCGACGCCGGAGAATTTTACGTTACGTTACCCAGCAACAGTTCCTTCGATTATTACCCCGACAATACTCTGAACGATTTCACCACCAAGTTATTCAAGCCTATCGACCTCTACGGTGATTGGGAAGTCGCTCTGACCGAAATTTCGTTCCCTCACTCGTTCTACAATATCGTCGAACCTTTCAATAACGTAGTCTACAGCGGAGATGGGACGGGAAGTAACCTCAAAATGTTTACCATTCCGCAGGGTTATTACCAAAACCTGGAAGAGTTATCCCTAACCATACACGAGCTCATGGACGATCTCGGAAAAGAGAACGTGAAAATAACCGTGAATAAAAACACTCAAAAGGTCAAAGTGAGACTCCAGAACAACGCCTTTATCGAATTACATCGGCAGCTCTTGTCCATCCTCGGATTTACGAAAAGGGACACCCTGATCGACGAAACTACCGAGGCGGATTTACCCATGGATCTAAACGGAGGGTTATACTCTTTGTACCTCTACACCGATATCGTCGAAGATCAGATCGTGGGGGACGCGTTCGTGCCCCTCTTACGTTACGTTCACATCGATAAACGCGACGGCGGGGAAGTCGTTACGCGTACTTACCAATCCCCTCATTTCGTCAAGGTAAAGATGAAACGTTTCGATACCATCACCATGAGTGTCAGGCAAGACACGGGCGAGAAGATTCTATTTCAACGCGGTAAGATCATCGTCAAGTTATGTTTCAGAGCCGTCAAAACGGGATTCTTTAAAAGGTAAAACGTTACGATATTGACGTCATTATCATCATGGTTGGCAGACAACAAGGAGGTTACGTCCAGACGGGTCGCGGAGATTTTCCCGTTTTTAGGGGATCCCGAATGCAAAGGGGGTACGGGTTAGGAAGTATTCTTTCCGGAATGTTCAGAGCGGCCGTTCCTTTACTCAAACGTGGCGCTCAAAAGTTGGGTAAAGAAGCCCTTAGAACTGGAATCAACGTGGGTCAAGACGTATTAAGCGGTCAAAATTTAAGAACCTCCGCTCGACAACGCGGTCTGGAATCGGTACGAAACGTTCTTTCATCCAAGAAAACGACCGTAAAGAAGAAGAGGAATCAGCGTCGATCGTCTAAACAACCCGCTCGAAAAGGTATAAAGCGAAAGACTACCGGAAAATCGGTCATTTCATCGCGAGCTAAGCGAGCGAAAAGACCTCTGGATATCTTCGACCGTTAAGTCTACGTTACGCCAAAATGTCTCTCGTCAGTAACCACTCCTGTCCCTGTTCTAAAACGGAAACGGATCTATTCAGCGTTCCACCGACTCAGACCGATATACTCAGCAGTCAATTTCTCGAATATAAACCGTTGAACGCCGTGACGTCAGATGGACCGTTGGAATTTACGGTACCGGGATCTCCGGATGGTTACTTGGATCTGTCGCAAACTCAACTGTACATCAGGGCAAAAATCACATTACCCGATGGAGCCGATATACCGCAAGACGCCCCGGTCGGACCTACGAACCTGTTTTTGCATTCGATGTTCAATCAGGTGGACGTCCACTTGAACGATAGAATGGTCAGCGTCGCTTCCAACACTTACGCCTATCGCGCCATGATAGAAACTCTACTCACTTACGGATCGGACGCTACGAGATCGCACTTGACATCGTCGCTCTTCTACAAAGATACCCCTTACAAAATGGACATCTGCGACCCAGCGCTAATAGACGATGAAGCTAACGTCGGACTGAAGAAACGCGCTCAGTTTACCCATAATAGTCGAGTGGTGGATATGGTCGGAATGATTCATTCGGACATTTTCTGTCAGGAAAAGTTTCTATTGGGAGGCGTAGACCTCAAACTCAAACTTCACAGGAGCAAAAATGAATTCTGCCTACTGAGGGGTATTAGACCTCAAATCCAACAACCCGCGTATAAAGTGCAGATCATGGACGCCACTCTCTTCGTAAGGAGCGCTAAACTGAATCCGACATTGACCATGTCTCACGCCAAAGAGTTGGAACGCGGAGTTACCGCCAAGTACCCTATTCGTCGCGTGGACGTCAAGAGCTTTTCGATCCCGCAAGGTAACCTTTCCTTTGTCCGCGAAAGCCTTTTTACGGGACAGATACCCAGACGTATCATCTTTGGACTCGTTGATAATACCGCCTACAACGGAGCGTACGCCAAGAACCCGTATTTCTTCAAACATTTCAACTTAAACTACCTCGCTCTACACTGCAACGGAGAAACCATTCCGTGGAAACCCCTCAGACCTCGTTTCGAAGAAGCCGACGCTCAGCCTACCCTGCAAGGACATATAATGGCTTACCAGACGTTGTTTCAAGGCACAAGCAACTTGCACAAGGACCGAGGCGTACAGATAGCCAGGGAGGATTACGCTGGCGGATACACTCTGTTCGCCTTTGATCTATCGCCGGATGCCTCTGACGACGCTCATCTCAACCTTTTACGCAACGGATCGGTTCGTCTCGAATTACAGTTCCAAGTACCACTTCCTAACACGGTCAATCTGGTCGTCTACGCCGAGTGGGATTCCATGCTGGAAATTACCAAATCTCGCAGCATTGTCATCGATTACGATCATTAAGATGGATACGGTCGATCTCCTTCGATGCGTCAAATCCGATCCTATCGTACGCGACATATTCGGAAATGTTTTACCCAGGGATAAACTTCCTACCAAGATCGAGAAACCTTTTCCTCGAGCGTACATCGTTAACACGGATACCAGTAAGGAACCTGGGAAACATTGGGTCGCTTTTTACTTCGAAAACGAACATTGCGCCGATTTTTTCGACTCTTACGGAAACGCTCCCGAACGTCTAGCTTTTGAATTTGAGACTTTTTTAAAACGTAACGTAGAGAATTACGAACATAACGTCAAAAGACTTCAAGGAGATTACAGTACCGTCTGCGGACAATTTTGCCTCTTTTACCTCTATCATCGTTGTCGCGGTTACGACACGCGAAAAATTGCTCGAATGTTTTACAAAGACCCCGAGATTAACGATATACTGGTCAATGAATTTATCAACGAAAAGTACGACGCTGATTTCGAAGTGACGGATTTAGAGTATTTAGTAAATCAGATCGCTCGACCCTTTATGGAATCGAGCCGTAAAAAGTAGTTGTTAGATTATAATAAAGAATAAAGATTAATTATTAGTATTATTTCTTAAATGTTCTTAATAAAGGTGAAAGAATAAGTAACAATTCTCTCTCGTTTGTTTTATTTATCGTTTGTCAAACGTCCCTAAATATTAATGTCCCTAAATATTAACGTCCCTAAATATTAACGTCGATTCAAAATGGCGGTATTTCCGGTTGACCTTTCAAAATGGCGGTATTTCCGGTTGACCTTTGACCACTTCCTGTTGACCTTTGACATGGGTTGACCTTTGACCTCGTGACCCGGAACCGGAAGTGAACGTCCCTAAAGACGTATTTACTACTTATGTCCATGACTGTAATAATAATAAAGACCGATTTAATATAGCGCCAAATGCAAATGCCTCTAGGCGCTTTATACGACCAGAAACAGTTTAAAACTAGATATATTGCATCCTCAGAAGGCTGCGAAGTCCAGCCGTGACCTTGAAGTGACTTCACAGTTATCTGACATGCAGTGTTTGAAATTGGTGCCTCCGATCCCAAATACGCTAATTCTTTAGTCATAATGAAGTTAATTATTGTGATTTTTATAACATACATATCTCTAACATTAATATAATAAGGCGTAATCGTGTTGTTGTTTTCCTTGAAAGACGGTATAAAAAGAACACAGCAAAAATGTACATACCTTATACGAGAGCTCATAGCATATAGCAATGTGTTGCAATAGAAAAATGTACCATGGCGTCCGACTTTAGAAAATTAATAATGTGATGGTAATCGGTCAGTGCCATAGAGTGCTATAGAGTGCTTGCACGGAAGGTCATTAGTTCAAATCATCCTCCAGACACGCTCCCGAAGACATGCAAATGCATGCAGCACAATACCAATCACCTGTGTAACTGGTATTGATCAAAGTAATTCTTTTGTACTCCATGCATTTGCATATCTTCTGGAGCGTGTCTGGAGGATGATTTGAACTAATGACCTTCCGTGCAAGCACTCTGTATGGGATTTAAATAAAGTGCATCAAGTCAGTTTCTTTAGTATTATTAACATGCATGACTGACCAAGAGTAAATAGAACCTCTGAATAGAAAGGACAATTATCTGTTTACCAAAGCGGGACAATCTACATTCATAGATTATCTTCTATGAATAGCTGTCTATAAGTAACAGTATCAATAACTTGTGATCTACTCTGTCGTTTAGTGCAGTATATGCTCTCACATTTTTGCCTAACTATACATCTTATGATTTTTAACGGTGTGTAGAGTAGCCTGCATTAGTGCCTAACTCTGTTATATTGGCTGTTAAGTTAGGCAAATTGTTTTACAATCACCGTTAGAAAGTGTCTGGTTTGCGAAATTGCAATTTTCATTTTAAATCATTCCAATTGGATAAAATGTTCAATTTTACCCCCTTTTGACCTTTGGTTGACCTCTGGTGACCTTGAAAAGACCTCCATTATATTTTGAATCATACTAGAATTACAAATAACAATTTTAGTCCAATTGGATAAACTTTTAAATATTACCCCTTTTGACCCCAAAACAGACCCCTCCCTATGTTCAAACCAAATCTGATAATAACCCTATATGCACCCAATGCTATAGTCATTTTGGCATTATTCTGATGATCACAGAACTTAATATGCAGGAAGAAGTGAACTTTAAGGTGATTTTCAGTAATCAACCCTATTTTACCCCTTCATGACCTTGAACTCAAAATCCGTGTTTACCCTATAGACACCAGCTAATGTCAGTGCATATGTGTCAATCTCATCTCTGTACTATGTAATCTGTAGGAAAGGAAGCATTTTGAAAGTATTTGGTTATGTGCAGAAAAAATCCCCTTAATGACCTTTGACCCCAAATCTGTGTTTACCCCATAGACTCCAACTATAGTCGATGCCGATGACCAAGTCTCATTGCGCTACCATGTAATCTGTAAAAGAAGAAGCATTTTGGTAAAAATCGCATTTTTAGCCAAAATTACTCATGCGTGACATTTGACCCCAAATGGGCCATGTCAAATGTAAAACCTGGTGTAGTGGAGCCTTTGCCCAAGTTTGGTCAGAATCGGTCAAATAATTAGGGAGCTAGAGCCAATTATGTTAAATGTTGACAGAAAGAAAGAAAGAAAGAAAGAAAGAAAGAAGAAGAAACCACTGGGATTCAAGAGTCCAGCCGTTGCTCGGCTGGACTAATAACTTAAAAGTACATACAAAACAATACAATATTTGGGCCTAACCAACACAATTTTTTAAAACTAAAATTTTATACGAGTACAACATATCAAAATGAAAATCATAATCCACGCCACACCCTATGTGACAAGTATAAGAAAACGGCACAACATATACCGTAGGCTATAGGCACATATATGAAGCAACGAGGAGAATGAGCTTATATCATTCATTTATTCATTTCATTCATTTGTGGTTTATTAACACAATGCATTGTAGCCCGCAGGCTAAATTACAGCAAAGTTTAAATTAAAAGCAAAGAATATGATAAAATGCAAGTGAACAGCAAATTAAATAAATAAATGAATAAATAAATAAATAAATAAATAAATAAATAAATAAATAAATAAATAAATAAATAAATAAATAAATAAATAAATAAATAAATAAAATATTGCAGCAAACCGTATAGCACAACCATACGTAAATAAAACAAGATAACAACCAGGCCAAGAAATCCAACCCAGACTTCTCAATTTCACAGCATACGCCACAACAGCACACTACTAGGGCACATAACCACTCATAAGAGTTGCACACCCACGCCACTCCGCATGGCATATAACACATCCCGAATTATACCACAACCGGAGTCCACACGCTAACAAAACTCACATATGATAGCCTACTTCCTCCCTCTGTAATAAATGATATACGAAGCAACATAAAATACTAAAGAAACAAAATTGACTAGAGGGCGACTTTACGAGCGTTTCGTACTAGACGGTCGCAAATGAGCTACGCGGTGATTTTAAACTTTTTTTTTTTTTATTCCAATGTCTATTTCTCGAGTTATGTCCAAATTCATTCACCCGGTATTTTTTCTGGAACACCCTGTACATTGAAAAAAATCAGTTCGAGTAAATTCTATTTTTTAGGTAGCAACGGGTTTTTTACGAAGACTAACCTGAAGAGACGAACCTGAAGAGACGAACCTGTCTATCGCCTGAGGAGGAGGTACTTGTCTCCATAAAAGAATGTTCCCGTTGAGATGAAACCACAATATTATTGTAGAAAATGATGTCAACCATAAAATCATTGGTTATAATACTTTAATAATAATAATTTATTTTGGGGGAGGGGTGGTGAACCCCAAACCCCTCTCTAAAGTGGCTGCAAAATTCATAATGTTTCCGTGGACTGTCAATTTCCTTTTACAGACTCCTTTAGACCGACATACAAAAATCTAGGAACGTGAAATATGTTTACCTGTCTTACTTAAGGATTGATAATCTGCACGAGCCTGAATGTTTATGTGAACAGTACATACAGTCTCTCGCTCAGGGCATGCTATGCTATTTCATAAGACATTTCGATTAAACGTGCAAACATAATAATAATAACCTGGAAGGAGCATTGGTAGCATTAGGACCACACACCGTCATCATCCCTATATCTTCGTGTTAAAAATTGCCGTGATAGTACGATGAATCCTCACGTTTTTCAACAACTACGCATAATGATTTTGTTCGAGATAGGCCGTGCGACTCAGGCTAAGCATACAATTTGAGATTTTGAGAGCCTGCCACACTGTTTCTATTCTATGTTTTACGATTTTCGCATGATCAATATATGGCTGGCCGTAACCGCCACAACGTGGAGCTGCTACGCGTAGCTTACTTTTCGCTTCGCGGAGCTAAATTGACCGATCATGTTAGATCTTTTCATTACGCGGAGCCAGTGGATGCATCCTCGTCAGAGAGAGAAAACTCTTGCCAAAATTAATGTTTACTATGGGGATTTTAAATGAATCGATTGTAAATGAACCACGACCAGTTGTACAGGATCAATACCATTGTTTGATTAGTGTATAGTCAATGTTACCTTGCATGCATATGTCATGTGTGTGGCGTGTTTGTTTGTTTGTTTGTCTACTGTGTCTAGTCCTTCAAGGAGGACCACGCTCCATTTCATACGATAGTCCACGCCGTCAGGCGTGGGTCCTTCTACATTCGACATAACCTTCCCGGAAAGTCGGGGGAAATGTCAAACTGACTAACCACGCCTACTGACAGCTACTGAATGATATTTAGCCAATCAGATTAGACTTGCCTTCCACCTGCCAACTACTAGCTTACAGCTTTGGATTTACACCACTATTGCGTAAGAATATCGATAATTATGTCCATTCATTAATTCAATTTATTTATGTCCTCTTCGATTGCGATCAATGTTCAGATCATCCACGTGAATGAGCATTGATCTATTTTTACTTCTTCACAGGGTTACCAAACCCCGCGAGTTGGTAGCCAAATTGGGCAAATATTGAAGATATTCGCCGGGACTTTTGACAATTCCTGTCCCATAGAAACCAATGGTTAAGAAAATATTGGGCGTCTTTTCAACATTGGCTCCCGCGACTTCGGTAGTTTACTGTCCGGCATAGAAATCAATGGTTAAGAGAAAACTTGGGCAACTTTTCGATTATTTAACCCGCGATTCGGGCTGAAATGTTCTTTTTCAAGTTCTTCACTTTGTAGGGCGCGCACATTATACAGGTTTTTTGGTTTGGCCATCGTTTCATTTTATCATTAGGCCTCAGTTTATTATTTTTTGTTTTACAATTATATAAAATGAATGACGCTGCTATTTTGCATGCTTCGAATAAACTAGGAATTCAAGAAGTTACCCGCCAACAGACGAAGGCAGCTACAAGTTTTTTACAGGGACATGATTTTCCGACAGGATCTGGGGAGCTTTATTTTCCAGTCAGCGCCAATTCGTATTAATGTTCTTAAAAATGTCGGCATCGCTATAAAATTTGCTGATGTAGTCATTTGCCGATCTATTTGTTTTATTCCTTTATGATATAATTAAAATGTAAACTTATAACCATATTATTAGTGTCTAAACTGCAAAAGAAAAGTCGATTTTTTTCTGATTAAATTACGGTTTTGTTCTCTATGATTTTCGCATATCTTTGTGTCAAAACACAGTAAACGGTTATTTACTGTTTTTATTTTCTTCAAATGTGAGAGAAAAAACAAAAATATACCATTTAGACATCTGATTTTGAATTATGAAAAAGTAAATAAATAGTTTTCCATTTTCTGTAGGTCAAACTGTCCGAAGTCGAGTTATCTGATATTCCCTCATGTAATGAAATGTTTGCAGATACAATTATGTTAATTATTCATGACTAATACATTAAAATATCAAACTTGCATATCTAAGGGAAAACAATCCTTTTCCGTTTTCCTATTTTGAGTTATAAAAATTTTTTAAAAAACGGTAAATGACTGTTTTCGCTTTTCAGTTTTCAACAAGAAAACGGAAATGACCTATTTTCTTTTTTCCTAATTCAAAATCAGAAATCTAAATGGTATATTTCTGAATGCAGGTACTAACCGTCCGTTCGTTTTCCTATCTCGTGTTACTTAGAGTAAAAACTAAAAACACACAATTTGTTTTATTCTTTTATGATATAATTAGAATGTAAACTTAAAATAACCATTCTATTAGTGTCTAAACTTCAAAAGAAAAGCTGTAACAAGAATCCAGGTACTAACCGTTCGTTCGTTTTCCTATCTCTTTTTACTTAGAGTAAAAACTAAAAACACACAATTTGTTTTATTCTTTTATGATATAATTAGCATGTAAAGTTAATATAACCATTTTATTAGTGTCTAAACTGCAAAAGAAAAACAGTAACAAGTCGATTTTTTCTGATTAAATTACGGTTTGTTTTCTTTATCCTTTTCGTATATCTTTGCGTCAAAAAACGGTAAACAGTTGAATATATGAATACAAAAGCCACCCAAGTCCATACTTTGGCCAAATTGAGTTAAGCACGGGAAAGTGTTGCTATACATAGGCCTGTCATATGTATGAAAGAACAACTCAAATTCATCCTCTGTGTCTATTGAGCATGTGAAAATAGCATGTATGAAAGAATCAACCCAAGTCCATGATTTGAGTCTTGTAACACATTGATTGAAATCCAGTATGTATAAAAGTCCACTTGTAACACATTCATTGCTGGAGAGTGACTTTTGAAAAAAAAATGGGTTTAATCAAGGAAAGTGTGTGGTTTATATTACATGGCAGAATGCTTATCAACATTATACATAACTGTGTGCTTTATTTTGTATTATCTTACTAGTGGTAATCTCATTCCAACATTATTGTCTTAGTATATGATTAAAAAACCACCCAAGTCCAGAATTTAAAATGAACCCCACGAAGTCCCTGAAATGCTAATCGTCATACCTAATACAGTTTAACCCGCTCATTTGCACATACAACTTACCATATTGACCAGGTAAATCTAACTGAAGGAATTAAAATGATACACATGTTTTTTTCTCAAAATCACTTCCCATGGACTTGGGTGGGTTTTGGATTCATGTAGTCAGTTGTTTACTGTTTTTATTTTCTTCAAATGTGAGAGAAAAAATAAAAATATACCATTTAGACTTCTGATTTTGAATTATGAAAAAACGAAATAAATAGTTTTCC